>NC_043712.1:17173913-17245695 GCF_006229205.1 Suricata suricatta | reverse complement strand
AAAAAATTTAAAAAATGAATGTAAAGCATTCAACACAGGGTCATAATTTGCAAACTTCAATATCAACAAACATTTGGTGCCCATGACTGAACAGAAAATTCCAAGCAAATGCAGAGCCTTAAATCAACTGTCATGGGCTCATCTCGGGAGTCTACTTCTACCTCTATTCTGTAATATTTCCAACAGTTCTGCAGTCAGGTCATTCAAAAATCTTTCAAAGGGGGGCAACTAGGTGGCTCTGTTGGATAAGCATCTGACTTCAGCTCAGGTCATGATCAGTTCATGGGTTTGAGTCCCATGTTGGATTCTGTGCTGCTGACAGCTCAGAGCCTGGAGCCTGCTTCAGATTCTGTGTCTCCATCACTCTCTGCGTGCATGCGTGCGCGCGCGCTCTCTCTCTCTCTCTCTCTCTCTCTCAAAAAACTAACAATTTTTTTCTTAAATCTTTCAAAAAAAAAGTCCCCCGGACTCTCCTACTTGCCATTCACAGCAATTTCTATTCCTTTAGTCATTCCTATCAATAGATGTAACTTGAAGTCATCATGGGCTACTCTCTTGAATGGAAGGACCATCCTTTCATCTTTGAAGACTCTAATCAAAATTTATGTACATCCCCAAGTGACTGCTAACAGAGACTCCCTCTAGAGGAATCTTGGGAACTTGGGTTAAGATGGGAGGAGCATTGGGGTGCCTGGGTGGCTCAGTTGGTTAAACATCTGACTTCGGCTCAGGTCATGATCTCAAGGTTCGTGGGTTCCCATCCCGTTGAACTCTGTGCTGACAGCTCAGAGCCTGGAGCCTGCTTCAGATTCTGTGTCTCCCTCTCTCTCTGTCCCTCCCCTGCTCATGCACTCTTTCTCTCTCTCTCTCAAAAACAAACAAAACATTAAAAAAATTTTTTTAAAGATTAGAGAAGCATTGACTATGCATTACTTTCACTCTGGTTTTAATTTTTCTTTCCTTTTTTTTAGACCACGTGCCTCTGTTGTTTTAAAATAATAACAATAATCATCATCATCATAAATGCCCAGGAAACCATCTCAAACCCCGTCACTTTTGAGACTCAATAGCTCCTCACTAGGAGGACTACCTCGTCTCGTCCAATGCCACACGAAGCATTTATTATTGGGCTTATTATTGAGCCACTTGTAGAAACATCTATCCCCTAGAATGTGAACTACTAAAAGGTGGAGAGCATCGCTTGTGTGCCAGCGCTCTTAAAAAATATCTGCTCAACTTGAAGTTACCAGGACTCCTGAGCCACCATTACATTTTTGCCAGTTCTGATGTAGAAACCATATCTACGTGTTGGCGAAGAACTAAGTAGTGGGTGGATGGGGCTGACTGGTTCTTTTTTTTTTTTTCTTTTAGGTGTTTTGCCTGAAGTTTACAACTTCACAGACCAGGAGCAGCAGCAGAAAGGTCTAATGCTGCATGCTAGCTCTCACTGATCATCACTGACTGCCGCTCTGAGCTGAGGATTCTGAGGCCACCCCTGGACCAGATGGGAATGTGTGCTATGATGAGCTAATGACAGTAGGTGCAGTGGTCTTCTACTGTCACGGGTATGCCAGCTCTGGCACAGACTGAAACGGAAAATGGTGACAGGTCTCCCAAAAGCCTAAGCTAAGAAGTGGGATACGGTCCCGGGGCCCTGACTCTCTACCATTCCTTGCCTCTAACTCAGAACACAGACCAACTATGAAAGAGGGGCAGGTCTTTCCACTGGCTAAGATATTGCTGGACAATCTCAATTTCCTTTATGGTTTTGATTACTTTATCTCTGTGTTCCTCCTGTCCCCTTAAGTCCTTTCACTTTCTTCTCTTTGTGCGACTACATGTATGTGGCAGGAAAGGGGGGTGATTAACTTCTGGGTGCAGAACTTAGAGGAAATCTGGGAGTTTCCTGGGAAGTGGAGACATGGGTCACCTACCTTCTGCCTTGTTGTCATCCACCAGTGGACAGGCTGTCCTCAGGGTCACCGTGCTGAGTTCTGAGTGCCTCCCTCGTGTATCCACGGCATACAGAGTGAACCTGGAGCACAGCGAGAAAACAGAGCACTGGGTTGTGACTTCAGAGAAGGCCCTGGAAGTTGTAAGGAGGGACACAAAATCACAATATAGGAGTAATGGTCAGTAGAGGTCAAGGATACATAGGCTGCAGGAGAAAAGATTTGGGGAAAAAAATAGCGACTATAAAGCATCTATTGGGCACCAATTGTCTGCCGGGCACTCTGTACATACTCTTGTTTTACAAATATGCAAACCTAGAAGGCAGGGTTATTGTCACCTGCATTTCACTGATGAAGAAATTGAGGCTTCGACTTTATATCATTCTTTGGTCTCACAGTTACTTGGGGACAGAGCAGTCTGAGTCCTGGGCTTCAGAAGTGAACCTCGATGGTGTCTTGCATGGCTGAAATATTCATTTATGTTCTTTCACTCACCCATTGCACAAACATTTACTGAGCCTTAACTATGTGTCACCATGTATTTTATTCATATACTACATAAGCTAGGTATTATGGTTGCATTTTACCAATAAGGACATTAATCCCAAAGAGGTCAGTAATTGGTCTATTATTACATATTAAGTAAGCAGCAACAGAGAACCAGAACTTAGGCTGCCCTGAATCCAAAGATTGCATTCTTGGGGCGCATGTGTAGCCCCGTCAGTTGAGCATCTGACTCCTGATTTTGTCTCAGGTCATGATCTTAGGGTCCTGGGAATGAGCCCCACATCAGGTTTCATGCTGAGTGTGAAGCCTGCTTAAGGTTTTCTCTCTCTCTCTCTCTTTCCCATCTGCTCCTTTCCCTTGCTTGCTTTCTCTAAAAAACAAAACAAAACAAAGATTATGTTCTTATCTGCAGTGCCAAATCTAATTCCACCTTATATCTTTCATTAGCTGGCTCAGAGTGCTGGTAAGGACAAAGAAGTGTGGGCCAATACCTAAAATGTATGTCTTAAGAGGCCTAAACATGGGGTATTTTGGTCACCTCTTCAGAAAGAACCCATCTATTCATCTGCTTTTCTGGGGATTTGGGCTTCTGCCTTTGGTATAAGCACAATAGCACTGTGGTGTGAGCATTATCCCTCTCCTCCTGCTGTATTTCAGCATCATGAATGGAGCTCACTTCTACAGCTTACTACATCCAGTACTATTTTGGTTGAGAGAAGCCGTGGGGGGCTCCTGCGTAGCTCAATGGGTTACATGTCAGACTCTTGCTCCTCGCTCAGGTCATGATCTCATGCTTCATGAGATCAAGCCCTACATCTAGCTCTGCACTGGTAGTATGGAGCCTGCTTGGGATTATCTCTCTCCTTCTCTCCCTGCCCTTCTCCTGCTCACATTCTGTCTCTATCTTTCTCGAAATTAAAAAAAAAAAACATGATAAAAATAAAATAAAAATAGGAAAGAGAAGCAGTGGTGACAGAGGAAGGAGCCAGCTCCTGAAGAGGGCCAAGCTTGGGTTCACATCCCATTCTACTTCCTTGCTCTGTGACCTTGGTCAAGTCACTTCAGTTCTCTGTGCTCACTTCATCTCTGGATCAGGCATCTCTGATAAGGAGTCCACTGCCCATTTCATAGGGCAGTGTGGATGAATGTACAATGTTAAGTGCTACACAAGGTGAGAAATGATTGAGAAGCCTTGCAGGGGGGTTAAAAATAAGTTCACTAGGAAACTCCAGGATATGAAAATAAGCAAGTGGCAAAGTAGGAAGGTAAGGGCAGTTTCGGGTAACACTGTGTAAGCAGTTACTACCCATGCAACATCCCAGAAAGTGGCAGAGGCAAGATCCAAACCCTAGCCTGCAGCTCCCAGAGGGTGTATACTTTAGTTTGAGTACAATGATTTCCTTGGCATTTAATGGTACTGGGTGTACACGGTAGGCCCTTGGCAAATATTTGAGTAAATGAATGAACCTGAGCATACCACATATCATTTCTTTTTAAAAAATTTTTTAAAGTTAGATAATTTGCTTAATTATTTATTTTTGAGAGTGAGATCAAGAGAGAATCGCAAGCAGGCTCTGCACTGTCAGCATAGAGCCTAACGTGGGGCTTGAACTCACAAACTATGAAATCACAGTCTGAGCTGAAATCAAGTCAGATGCTTGACCAACTGAGCTAGCCAGGCGCACTCCCCACCCCTCAACCATTTCATCCCTCAATTTCAGTTTCTACATCAACAACATGGGGATAACTGTAGAGATAATGTATGACTGTCTCAAAGATTACCTAGAGTTATAAATGAGCAGTGCCTTCTAAGCTGCAGATTTTTTTTGAGGGTGGGGAGCGGCAGAGGGAGAGAGAGAATCTTAAACAGGCTCCACACCCAGTGTGAAGCCTGATCTCACAACTGTGAGATTGTGACCTGAGCTGAAATCAAGAGTTGGACGCTTGACCCAGGCGCCCTGCTGCAGATTTTTATAAAGACCCTGTAAAGAGCATCTATTTATGTAAGAGTACACATTTTAAAAATATGCTTTCTTGGAGAAGAGGGGATGCATTTCAGCTGAGGGAAACACCGAAGGAAAGAGTGAACAGAATATGTGACTTAGCCTCAAAGCATGAGGAGTTGGAAAAATTTTTAAACACTGCTTTCCCATTGGCCACTTCTGTTTTCGTGGAACTACTGCAATAGGTTTCCTCCACTCAGGGGGTCCAGGGTCACCTCTCGCTTAGCCAAGCAGCGTGACTAACATGCTGGGGAAGAAGCAGTGTTAGAGGTTTTCAAGTTATAAAAACCTGGGTAGAATCCTTACTTTTCCCAATTGTTGGCTGAGTATTCTCTGGGCCTCAGTCTCTATAAATAGGGTGACAGTCTTCATCTCTCATAAGCTGGAGATCAAGACTCAATGATACAGTGATGGAGTAGGCCTGGCCCAATCTTTGCTCCATGAAAGGTTGCTTCTCTTTGTGTTATTAGAGTAACCAAATGTGTCAGTGGAGGCCTCAGGATGGAAGAAGCCTCAGGCCACCCTGCCAGCGGGGGCGGAGGGGTAGAGAAAGAGGAAGATGTCAACCTCACAGGCCTGGGTCAAAAGTCACAAGGCCAAGCACTTTCTTGCCCCGTCTCAGCTGTAATTGTAGAGCTGTTCCAGAGACACATCTGAAAGCTGTTAGGGGACCAGGCAGGGCTGGGAGGGGCTCTTTGTAAGAGGAAGAAAGTGGCGGCCCCTGATGTGGAGAGCGGTGGGGAGAGTCAGAGAGAGATAGAGGCGAGAGCGCAAGAGAGAAACAGACACAGAGACACATTCATAGAGCAGAATGAAAAGCAGGGAGAGACAAAGAGGTCACAGGCAGGACCTCTGTGTTTCTCAGGGGGCCCAGAAGGGTGCCCACTACCTTCTGCTCAGTTCTTTCATCTTCTCTTTGCCCATGGAAGCAGGCTGAGATCCACTGACAGTTTGAATACAATTCCTGAGCCATCACCAAAGTCCATATATTTCTTTACAAGTGGGGAAATGGAGGCCCAGAGAGGAAAGATTCTTACATAAGGATCCACTGCCAGTTAGTTCAGAGTAGACACTGGCTTTTCTGACTCCTCACCCAGTGCTCCTTCTATATACTAGACTGCTTCTGGTATAATTGGCTGACTTAGGTCCATGGGCACCTTTGGATACTTTTATTACAAAAGAGGGGGCTCCAAGGATGAAGTGGGATGAACTATTTAGGAACCTGAAGCTCCAGACAGAAACACTTGCAGTTCCTTCCTCCCACTTTGCTTTAGGGGAAAGAACACTGGCCAAGGTGCCTGAAACAAACAAAACAAACAATCAAGCAAACAGAAATACCCATAAATACAGAGAACAAAGTGGTGGTGGTCAGGGGACTGGGCTGGAAGGGGATGAGCCAAATGGGTGAAGGGAAGTAGGAAGTACAACTTCCAGTTATGAATAAGTCTCAGGGATGAAAGGTAGGGCACAGGGAATATAGTCAATGGTGTTATAAGAACATTGCATGGTGACAGATGGTAGCTACATCTGCGGTGGACACAGTGTAATGCACAGAGTTGTCGAATCACTATGCTGTACCCCTAAAACTAATGTAATATAGTGTGTCAAGTATATTTAAATTAAAACAAACAAGAAAGCAAACAGAGTTCATGTCCCAGGTTTTCCACACACTGTGGCCTGTGAGATCTTGGCCGTCTAAAGCAATATGGTTTCAGTGTATTGTGATTTCAATGTGTGGGGAAGTGCCTTGGGGTTGACTACTCAAATGCAAAGTATTTTTCAATGTTTCTTCATCACCCTCAAAAAGTCCAGAATCCTTACCACAGGCTCCCAGTGTGGCTCCTTGATCTTTATTCATTTGACATTGAACTTCAAATAAACTCCAGCCATACATCCAGTCTTGTTTACAGTCTTTGCTTCCTATTCTGTTTTATAGTAGAACCATATCCAACTACTAATGGTTCCAGAACATGAATTCTAGCTATTTGCCTTTGCACATGCTATAGTCTCTGTCTGGGTCATCCTTCCCCTTCTCCACTTAACCCTTCCTTTCCACTTTGTCCTTGGAGCATCAATCATAGGCTCATCCCCTCCAGTAAACCTTTCTCTATACAGTGAATGGTGCCCTGGTGTAGCACATGCCACACTATTACATCAAGTGCTCATACACTTCTCTCTTGACCCAATGACTATGTGTCTTCAGGACCAGAATATGGCTCTGCCCGTCTCCATCCACCCACCTACACTGGATGCTCAGACACCTGAATCATGTGGTGCTTAGCAAGTACTTTCCAGACTAAATGACAGACTGAATGGATGACTCAGTCAACTATGAAATAGCAGCTCCCTTGTCTGGAAATCAGCTTCCCTATCTGTAAAGTGAACAAAAGGTGATTTGGCTGAAAGGCCATTATAAGAGATGAGATGACAGAAGGGCTAAAAGCATGACCTTGGAATCAGACAATTTGGTTTTAAATTCGGGTTCCCTGTTTATTGCCTATGTTAAAGACTTGGCATCAATTTACCCCCCTGTAAAATAGGAATCATGATATTAAAACCCACTGTGTACAGTAGGGGTAGAATAAAATGAGATGTGGGTAAGTGCTTACCATGATGCCTGGCATGTGTCAACATTCAGGGAAAGAGAGTTGTGGGTATTATTATCAATAATATTGTTACTATGATGCTGTTCAAGGCTCTGACCTCTCCCCTCCCCTTCCCCCCAACATCCAGAGTTGAGTTGTCCTAGTGGAAATCAGAGGAGATTGGGTGGAGAGGAAGCTGTTGTTGGTTCCATCCAAGACCCCCAGACCCCCTCACAGCAGGGGTGAGAGAATGAAACCGAGAAGTTAATTGGCAGTGAGAGCTTCTCACGGATCTGACAGGGGGTAAGAGCAGGGATAGAGCCCCAGAGGCCCACATCAGGACCAGGTCCCCAAGAGTATGAGAGAATGCGTTTGAAGTCTCCAGGCCAATGCCTGCTCTTCCCCAGCCGCCACATGATTTAGGCATTCTGGGGAGGCAAAAGTCTCCTCGCTGATTTGAAGGGAAACAGATGTTTCCAGGCCAGAGGCCCTGGTCTTGTAAAATGCTCCTTCCCCCCACGCAGCTTTGGCAAACAACTTCCCGTTAGTTTAAACCCCCCACCTCCTGAGGCACACATACTCAACCTACCATCACTCCCCTCCCCACCATTCCCAGCACAATGTGGCAGAATGGGTGGTGGGGAAAATAGTCCCAGCTCTGGCTGGATGGCCAGGGACATTTAACTGATCTTCTCTGGGTCTTAGACTTCTGTCTCTGTAGTGAGGAAACTAAACCAAGATCACCTCTAAGGATAGGCTAGATCTGATATGTTAGGGACTGATGATCTTTTTTTTCCTCTGAAAGAACTGGTATTATTCATAGCAGATCTTTTCATTGCAGTCTATCGCAGAGCATGGGACTCATATCAAACTGCACTGGTTTTGAATCGAACTAAACTTTGTCAGCTACCAAGCAAGTAAAAACAACCATTGGGCCTCGGTTTCCTTCTCTGCAAAATGGGACAAAGGTTCCCATGTTCCCATCTCACAGCATTGTGAGAAATGAATCAGAATTCAATCCCATCACCCACATCTTAGGTCTCTTATGAATGAATTTGAGTGTCACATGTCTTTCCTTGGACTACTCAAAAGGCACAGAACAGTTTGGACCAGGCGTAGGTGTGCAGTAACATTTTTAAGATTGTTGGCAGGAGGACTACCTAGACACTGGGCAGCCCAAAGACTCAGGTTCTTAATCCAGTTCTGCTCTGGTCACAGAAAGAGCACTCTCATTTTTCATAATCATGATGAAATGGGGTGTGTCACGGTTGGAACCGATTTTGGAGCCTGACTCCCTGAGCTCAAATGTTGGCTATACAACCTATATTTTTTGACCTTCAGCAAGTTAATTAAGTTAATTAACCTCTCTGTTCTTTAGTATGTCTTGTCTTTAAAGTGTGGATGATCACATTACCTCCTTCAGAGGGATGTTGGAGGAATAAAGTACTCAGTATACTGCCTGGCACAGTGTTAAGGGCTAAGTAAGCACTCACCACTATTTGGTGTGTGTGTTTAACTGATTAGTCCCTTCTAGAATGGTTTTAAAAAGTGAGCCTCCCTCCTCAGTTCTTTACCATTTCTCTCATCGAGACATGGGGTTCTATGTCCCTTCACCTCAAATGTTGGTGGCTTTAGGAATGTCTTGACTAATAGAACACAGCAGAAGGGATGCATGCTGTATGGCTTTTGAGTCTGGGTCATAAAAGGCTATGCAGCTTCTACCTAGCTCACTGAAACATACTCGGTTGGAGCCCTGAGACTCCATGCAAGTCATCCAACCACCACCTGCAGGGTGCCCTGGAGCAAGGAAGCCAGGACACAGGGAAGGAGAGGCTGATGTCAGCAGTCCTGGTGTTCAGGTCTTCCCAGCCCAGGCTCCAGGTGGATGAGCAAAAGAACCTTCAGGTAATTCTAGCCCAAGTGGTCGGGTCACCCATCCCTACAGTTAACGCTCCAGATTTCATGAAGCAAAGACAGCGATCCTGCTGTGCCCTGTCTCTGTGCCTGACCCACACAATCCATTAGCATAATCAAATAAGTTGCTTTGAGCCACTACATTTTGGGGTCATTTATGACATCATCATCAACAGTAACTTAAACTTTCAAGCATCTACAGCAAAGGTCAGCAAACCATGGCCCATGGGCCAAATCTGGTCTGCCACAGGCAGAGCTAAGTAATTGCAACAGAGACCATGTGACCCACAAAGCCTAAAATGTTTACTATCTGGACCTCGAGAGAAAAGTCGGCTGACCCCTGATCCAGAGTTACAACAGTACTTAACACAAAATCATTTTGTTTACATTATTTCATTTGATGCCAAGGATAGAAATCATTTCTGTTTTACAGACAGGCTCAGTGGGTTCAGATGACTTGTCCAGGGTCACACAGCTCTTCTGACCTCAGGTCTAATGTCACAACAGCTTGCTGAAGATCTGGGTTTGGGTTCAGACACAAGCAAGGTGGCCTTGGTCAAGTTCTACTGTGCTCTGTTCTCAGTTTCCCAGCCTGCAAAATGAGGGCATTAGGCAGGATGGTGTGAACTGGCTTGCCAGAATTCAGATGTCCAAAGTTCTCCCCAGCTGGGTGCTGGCCATCAGGCAAAATCTCTCTGTTCTTCAGTCCAGAGAATCAAAGTGAGGCTTGAGAATGAATAGCCAGGGCTGTTATGGTTCCCTGGTCTGTTCCACATGCAGCCCACCTACTCTCTAGCACTAAAGCCCAACCTTTTTATTTTCCAATTTGGGCTGGCAATTTGTGCTTTCTGCCAACATAAATATTTAATTCCAGGACCCAGCACGGAGAGACCATTATGGTATTAAGGACTCTGGTCCTGGTTTCTACTTTCAGAACAACCCAGTCTGAGACCTGATTGAGAGGCCAGTGGAGCACCTGCTAGGTCCTTGGCACTCTGCTAGTCAGAGGAGAAGCACTTGGAAAGAAGAGCGTGGTCCTCACTTTCTTGGAGCTCACAGAAAAGCAGCAATATGGTTAAGTGAATGGGATGCAGTGCTGGGAGCACTTCAATAAAAATTTATTCTTGTTCTTCTGTTTCCTTCTGATGTGTTCTTTCTTCCTTCTTTAAAACAATGGCCTAAAGCCTTGGATAAGCATTCAAGGACTGCCCAGATGTCCTGTCAGCTGAAACTTATAGAGAATGTTAACCACCTGCAAAAATCTCATTTTCTCCTACCAAAAAAAAAAAACAAAAAAAACAAAAACCAAACAAAACCCAACCCTGCAAAATAGGAACAATCCTTATACTCCCCACCCTGAAAGCCTTAGAGGAATGAATGAACCAAAGAATTTTAACACACAAAAACTAGACAAAAGGTCCAAGTGAGCTCATTCATTCACCTACCAAATATGACCTGACCCTTTTTGAAAGAAAGATTCAGGTTGGCACTTGACTTAGGTTTCACAGCTGTTCTTGTTTCTCCTTCCTTTTCTTCTTGTCTCTCCCTTCCCTTTCTTGACCCTCTTCTCTCTTCCTTCTCGTTTTCCAGGGAGTGGACTATATGATAACACACAGCTAGACTGACCATTGCTCTTAGTTGGAGGATGTTTATCTTTTAAGTTTATTTACTTATGTAGAGAAGTGAACATGCACATAATGGGGGTTCAGAGAGAGAGAGAGAGAGAGAGAGAGAGAGAGAGAGAGAGAATCCCAAGCAGGCTCTGTGATAGCAGCGTAGAGCCCAATATAGGGCTCCAACTCATAAACCAGAGATCATGAGCCAAAATCAAGGGTCAGATGCTCAACCGACTGAGTCACCCAGGGACACTGAGAATGTTCATTTTTTAAGAGGTTGTTTTAGGGCAAAGCAGACACAGACTAATTTAATGGTTTCAAATCAAGGAATGGATGCCTTATTATTCCATGATTCCATTTCTATTTGTATTCCTGGGATCTTTAAAGCATATTGTGGTCTTTTTCTTATATATTTATTATGTACTAGGCAGTCTTTCTAACATTCAGGTATAGACAATAATTTTTAAATAACTACAGGTATAGGAATTTTTTGTAGGTAAGTACAGCTGAGAAGTATGTTGCATTGAGAGACAGAGGACATGATTTAAAGGTTTAACCTTGTCTTTAACTAGCTATGTGGCTTTAGCCAAATCATTTGACTTCTCTGCAGTTCAGATACCTATTGATATCAAACCCCACAGGGATGTTGTGAGGACCAAATGCTCATTATGGAGGGGAAAGTGCGTTAGAGATCCCACACACATTTCCTGGGCACTCACTCTGTATCAGAGCACTGTGCTGGGCCTTTTACACAGTTGTCGTCTGTTCTCTTTCAAACTGCCTAGGGGGTATATATTTTTAAATCCATTTTACAAGGAGGCAGATGAGCCATGGAAATTTGAATTGACTTTTCTAACGCTACACAGCTCAGCTCAGCCCCAGCACAGGTCGCCCAGCTCAAAGTTCAGTGCCATTTCCAAACAGAGAGAACTAGTAACTATTTATTGGTCCCAATTGGATCTTGAGTCACAGTTTGGAGGCAGTTAGAGCTTATTAGGAGAATGAATTCCATGTTCCCAACTTTTGATAAGGAAGAGCTTAGTACAACAATACCATCATTGGCCATGATCCCCTTTCAACACTGGCATAACCCCCCTTCCCATGTCTGACCCTGAGGTCTTTCTCTTCTTCCTTACCGCCTTTTATTTATTTTTTTCATTAGTAATTAATCTTCATTTGTTCAGTTTTTTAAAATTATTTTTTATAGTTTTTTGTCAAGTTGGTTTCCATATAACACCTAGTGCTCTTCCCCACAAGTGCCCTCCTCCATGCCCATCACTTCCCTTTTCCTTTCCCACTCCCTCTTCAGCTCTCAGTTTGTTCTCAGTATTCAAGAGTCTCTCATGATTTGCCTCCCTCCCTCTCCCTAACTCTTCCCCTTCCCATGGTCCCCTGTTAGGTTTCTCCTGTTAGACCTATGAGTGAAAACATATGGTATCTGTCCTTCTCTGCCTGACTTATTTTGCTTAGCATGACACCCTTGAGGTTCATCCACTTTGCTACAAATGGCCATATTTCATTCTTTCTCATTGCCATGTAGTATTCCATTGTATAGATAAATCACATCTTCTTGATCCATTCATCGGTGATGGACATTTAGGCTCTTTCCAGGATTTGGCTATTGTTGAAAGTGCTGCTATGAACATTGGGGTACATGTGCCCCTATGCATCAGCACCTCTGTATCCCTTGGGTAGATCCCTACCAGTGCTATTGCTGGGTCATAGGGGAGTTCTCTTGATAGTTTTTTGAGGAACTTCCACACTGTTTTCCAGAGCAACTGTGCCAGTTTACATTCCCACCAACAGTGTAAGAGGGTGCCTGTTTCTCCACATCCTTGCCAGCATCTATAGTCTCTTGACCCTGGGTGGCTCCATGGGTTAAGTGTCCGACCGTGGCTCAGGTCATGATCTCACAGGTCTTGAGTTCAAGCCCCCTTTTGGGCTCTGTGCTCACAGCATGGAACAACCTGCCTCAGATCCTCTGTATTCCTTGTCCTTATTGCCTTTTACAATTGAATTTGGCCAAAGTCAAGCTCAGAGGAGAGGAGGCCAAGTAGAGGTCCCCAACTCGGAATTATCCTTGGACTGTAAGTCAGGCAACATTACAGGCAGGATGGTTCTTAGCTACTTCAAGTTGAGCTCAGTTTCCGCCTAATGTGTGAGCACTGTTTTCCCACAGGTGGAGGAGCAGGTGTGGGGAGAAGAACCAAGGCCTGGACTTGGGAGTCTGAAGGACTGAATTTGTATCATGACTGTCTATTTCCTGTTCCTATTTTCTTTGAGAGCCTTGGTTTTCATATTTGCAAAAAAGTAGAGTTAACAATATCTGCATCACAAGATTATTTTAAGAACAAAATAACATGAAAAACACCTAGAATAGTGCTTGGTACTGTAAATATTATCTTGCCTTCTTGTTTTTTTATAATACACAAGTCAGGGGATAAAGTGGAAACAATGCTTCCTGAAATCAAAACCCTAGGCAAAGGCAATCCTCCTGGAACATATCATGGTAATAAAGTCACTGTTTTACATACTGTTTGGTGAGACCCCAGCTTAGCCATTTGGTGTGTAGGCAAATCACACCATGTCTCTGAGCCTCAGTTTCCCTTTCTTTCCCCAGGCAAGGGAAACAAAAGCAAAAATAAACAATTGGGATTACATCAAAATGAAAAGCTTTTGCACAGTTAAACCATCAACAAAATGAAAAGGCAACTTACTGAATGGGAGAAGATATTTGTAAATGATATATTCAAGAAGAGGTTAATATCCAAACTATCAAGAATTCAAACAACTCAAGATTAAAAACTGGGCAGAGGACCTGAATAGACGTTTTTCCATAGAAGATTTACACATGGCTAACAGACATATGAAAAGATGCTCAACATCACTCATCATCAAAGAAATGTAAATCAAAACCACAATGAACTATCACCTCACACCTGTCAGAATGGCTAGTATCAAAAAGACAAGAAATAACAAGTGTTGATGAGGATGTGGAGAAAAGGGAAGCACTGTTCACTGTTGTGAGAATGCAAATTGCTATAGCCACTATGGGAAACAGTATGGAGGGTCTTCAAAAACTTAAAAATGGAACTATCATATGATCCAGTAATTGCACTTCTCTACCTAAGGAAAATGAAAACACTACTTTTCTTTGAAAGAGAGAGAGAGAGAGAGAGAGAGAGAGAGAGAGAGAGAGAGAGGAGAGTGTGCACACAAGTTTGGGAGAGGGCAGAGGGAGAGAGAGAAGTCCAAGAAAGCTCCATGCTCAGCACAGAGCCTGGCCCGGGGCTTGATCCCATTACCCTGGAATCATGACATAAGCTGAAATTGAAAGTCAGCTGCTCAACCGACTGAGCCACCCAGGCATTCCAAGACACTGATTTTAAAAGTTATATGCATCCCTGTTTACTGAAGCACTTTTTATAATAGCCAAGACATGGAAGCAACCTAAGTGTCCCTTGAGAACAGATAAATAAAGATGTGGTACCTATACACAATGGAATATTACTCAGCTATAAAGGTAGAATGAAATCTTGCCATTTATGACAACATGACAACCTAGAGGATATTGTCTTAATAAGCAAAATAAGTTGGACAGAGAAAGGCAAAAACAAAATCAATGGAAAACAAACAAACAGAAACAGACTCATACATATAGAGAACAAGTTGGTAGTTGCCATATGGGAGGGTCAGAGGGTGGGCAAAAAGGTGCAAAGAATTAAGAAGAACGAAGTTCTTATAAAGTAAATAAGTGATGGAGATGAAAAGTACAGTACAAGAAATATAGTCAATAAAATTGTAATGATGTTGTATGGTGATAGACAGTGACACAGTGACTACACTCACCATGGTGAGCACAGAGCAATGTACACAATCACTCAATTATGGTGCTGTACACCCTAATTAATGTAACACTGAATGTCAACTATACTTCGATAACTAAAAACTGGTGATAAGAAAAACAAATAAATAATACCTGCTTTTTTTCTTTTTCATAGAACTGATCCCTCTTGTTAATCAACTCCAGTTTATCTTATTTAGTTCAAAAATTTCAAGTCCAATCTCATTAGCATACAGTGTTATATTAATTTCAGGCGTACAATATAGTGATTCAACAATTCTACACATGACTCAGTCAGTGCTTATCAAGGTAACTGTACCTTTAATCCCCTTCGCCTATTTCACTCATAGTTTTGAGTAACTATCAGTTTGTTCTCTATAGTTAAGAGTCTGCTTTTAGCAAGGGCAAGATTTCACTCTTTTTATGGCTGAGTAACCGTCCGTTGTATGGACTATGCATATGTATACCCACACGCACATATATACACATGCCACATCGTTTTAACAATAGCTGTTTTTAATTGTATGAGAATTAGAGACTATGCACGCAGTGAGCTACAAACTGAGTGAGGTCTGAACCCTGGGCTGCCCTGGCTTTGCCTCCATCAGCACTATGACTGTGGGTGAAGTCCTTCCTCATGGACTTTGCTTTCTTTTCCTACAAAACAATGGGTCATTAGATGCCTTCATTGGTGAATTCTACCAAATGTTAATATCAATCAACACCAATCCTACATAAACTCTTCCAAAAATATAAAAGAGGAAGGAACACTGTCAACCAATTATATGAAGTATTATCCTTATACCAAAACCAGAACAGCCATCATCATAGGAAAGAAAACTACAGTCCAATATCCCTTATAAATATAGATATAACAAAATCCTAAACAAATTCAGTAACATATAAAAATGATTATTACACCATGACAAAGTAGGATTTATCCCTTGAAAGCAAGACTGACTCAGCATATCAAAATTAACCAATATAACATATCATACTAATAAAGAACAAAAATTACATAATCATTTCAATAGACACAGAAAAAGTTTTCATAAAATCCAACATCCCCTAATGATAAAAACACTTGAACTATATGACCAGAAGAAAACCACCCCAACCTGATAAAGGGCATGTGTGGAAAGCCCACAGCTAACATCATATTTAATGGTAAAGACTGAAAACTTCCCGCTAAGGTCTAGAACAAGACAAAGAGGCTGGGTTTCACTGTTTCTATTCAGCACTATACTGAAGGTTCTAGACATGGTATTTGGGCAAGAAAAAAAAAAACGTCATCTAGATAGTGAAGTATAAAACTATCTCTAGTGGGGCACCTGGGTGGCTCAGCCAGTTAAGCATCCATCTCATGATTTTGGCTCAAGTTTGTGCAGCTCATTTGAACGAACCTCACATTAGGGCTCTGAGCTGGCAGTGTAGAGCCTACTTGAGATTCTGTCTTTCTCTCTGTCCACCTCCTCTTTCAACATGAATAAATAAATCTAAAAAATAAAAATAAAACTATCTTTATTTGTAGATGGCATAATCTTGTATACAGAAAAACAAAGGAATACATACACACACACACACACACACACACACACACACCATCTTAAAAACAAAGAAAACAAGTTCAGTAAGGTTACAGGTAAGATAAATATACAAAAACAATCAGAAAATGAAAATAAGAAATAATCCCATTTCTAGTAGCAAAAAACCCACTTAGAAATAAATTTTAAAGAAAGCATGCATGACTTATACACTGAATGAAAACTATAAAACAGAGAAAGAAAATAAACAGGACTTAAATGGAAAGACATTTTGTGCTCATTGAGTGGAAGATTTAGCATTATTAATATGGAAATACTCCCAAATTTATCAATAGATTCAACACAATCTCCGTCAAAATCACAGCTGATTTTTTACAGAAACTGACCGGCTACTCCTAAAATTCATATGGTGCCCAGAATAGCCAAAATAATCCTGAAAAAAACATTGGAAGATTCCCATAACCTGATTTCAAAATTTACTACAAAATTACAGTAATCAAGACTGTCTGATACAGTGTAAAAATAGACATAGATCAATGGACTAAAATTGAGAGTCCAAAAATAAATGCATATATTTATGGTCAATTGATTTTCAACAAGAGCAAAAGAATAGTCTCTTTAACAACAGTCTCTCCAGCAAATGATGCTGGGACATTTGGATAGTCATATGCAAGAGAATAAAATTGGACCCCTATCTCACACCATATACAAAAATTAACTCAAAATGGATCAAAGATCTAAACGTGAAATGAAAACTAAAAATCTCTTAGAAAAAACAAAACCCTAGGTCTTCATGAGCTTTGACAAGATGATGATTTCTTAGCTATAACCCCAAAAGCACAACCAAAGGGAAAAAAAATAGAGAAGTTGAACTTCATAAAACTTAAAACTCTTGTGTTCTAAAGGACGATATTAAGAAAATGGAAACACAACCCACAGAACAGGAGAAAATATTTGTAAACCACATATCTGGTATAAGGCTGATACTCAGAATATATAAAGAAGTATTGCAATTCAACAACAGAAAGACAAATAGCACAATATAAATATGGACAAAGATCTCAATAGGTATTTCTCAGAGAAGATATACGAATAGCCAATAAACACAAGAAAATATGTTCACATTGTGAGTCAGTAGGGAAATGAAAATCAAAGGCATAATGGGACACCACTTCTTACCCATTGAGATGGCTGTAACACAAAAGACAAAAAATAACAAGTGATGGCAAAGATGGGAGAAATTGGAACTCCCATATATTGTTGATGGGAATGTAAAATAGTGTGGCCATTCTGGCAAACAGTTTGGCAGTTTCTCTCAAAGTTAAACACAGGTGAAAATATGACCTAGAAATTCTATTCCTGGGCATATACCCAAGAGAATTGAAAACATATGTCCATTAAAAAAACCAACAAACTTGTACACAAATTTTCATAGCTGCATTAATAGCCAAAAAAATGAAAAACTCAAATGTCCATCAACTGAGGAATAAACAAAATATCCATACGACTGAATATAATTCAACCATAAAAAGAAATGAAACTCTTACTCATGATACAATATCACCGAACTTTGAGACATTATGCTGAGTAGAAGTAGTCAGGCAGAAAGGGCATATACTGGATGATTGTCCACAATAAGCAAATACCTAGAGAAAGTAGATTTGTGGTAGTTAGGACTGGGACAAGGGGGAATAGGAGTGGCTACTTATGGATACGGAGTCTCTTTTTCAGATGATTAAAATGTTCCGGAATTAGTTGTGATAATTGTACAACTTTCTAAACATCATAAAATTCACTGAATTGTACACTTTACAAGGGTGAATTACATGGTATGTGAATTAGATTTTTAAAAGAATAATAAAGCTCTAAAAACAAATAAAACCAATGGTGTCAGTCTACAAGAATCCTGTCTATAAAGGTTGCCATAGTAAAAATCTGAATCTCCAATATCTGTAGCTCTCTGATCTCTGAGTTTGAGAAATCACCTTTTCTGCCTCAACCTATGTCCCATATTCTCAGAGTGAAATAATGATCTGAGCCAAAATCAAGAGATGGATGCTTAACTGACTGAGCCAGCCGGGTACACCTTCAATGAGACCTTAAAGGAAAGGCTCTGGTTTATTTGCAAAGGAAGGAGTCTCTGGACCCTCAGCAGAACTGTTCAAAATCTCAGTACAACAGAACTTAGAGACATGGACTTGGCAGTGAGGCAAGCTCTGTTTTAAATGTCATCTCTGGGGCACCTGGGTAGCTCAGTTGGTTGGGCGTCTGACTTTAGCTCAGGTCATGATCTCATGGTGGTTCGTGGGTTCGAGCCCTGCATCGAGCTCTGTGCTGACAGCTCAGAGCCTGGAGCCTGCTTCAAATTCTGTGTCTCCCTCTCTCTTTCTCTGCCCCTCCCTAATCACACTGTTTCTGTCTCTCAAAAATAAATAAATGTTAAAAAAATTTTTTTTAAATGTCATCTCTGTTGCTTATAGGCTATGTGACACTGGGTAACTATTTTACTTCCTCCAGCCTCAGTTTCCTTGGGAATAAAATACACACATTTCCACCTGCCTCACAGGGTTATTTGGAGGAATCCTCAGAGTAGCTAAGATTCCCTTAGCTCCATTCTGGACAGATAAGAACAATTTAATACAGAGTGAGAATTACTATTTTTAATGATTATTATCTGCAATTCTTATTTCCTTATTAAACAAAAATAAGCACTTGTCTTCAATCCAGTGCAGTCACACCTTGAACCTGTGGTGGACTGCCAGCAACCTGCACCAGCTCCCCTCTCTGCCTCGAATGTTCTTCCCAGTCCTTTCCCTCACCTCCTTTAAGCCTTTGTGCCAATGCCTCCTCTTCACTGAGGTTCTCTTTTAGTTATTTATTTTTGGTGAGGATGCCTTTTAAATTTCAACTACATTCAAACTGCTACACCTAGAAATAGAATACCATTCACCTAGCATTATTTTTTCTTCTTAATATTTATGATCTTCTAATATATAATTTCCTTGTTTGTTATATTTATTGAATTTGTCACTCCTGCTTGGATATAAAATTCACACACAAAAAAAACAAGAATAGAGTCTGTTCTATTCACGGATATATCTCTAGTGCCAAAAACTGAGCTAGATCACTGGAGCACCTGGATGGCTCATTGGCTAAGCATCTGACTTTGGCTCAGGTCATGATTTCATGGTTTGTGGGTTTAAGTCCTGCATTGGGTTCTGTGCTGACAGCTCAGAGCCTGGAGCCTGCCTCAGATTCTGTGTCTCTCTCTGCTCCTTCCCAGTTCATGCTCTGTCTCACTCTCAAAAAAACAAAAAAAACAAAAAAACAAAAACAAACCATTAAGAATTTTAAAAAATTGAGCTAGATCACAAGGTAGGCCTTCAATAAAGGTTTACTGAATACATGGATATGTACATATTAATATATATACATGTCTGTGTGTGTGTGTGTGTGTGTGGTGTGGAGTGGAGTGTGAGTAGAAAGTGAGATATCGCATATGCATTGCTCAGGACAAGGGTGGATCCTTTTTCCTACACTCAGCATTGGGAAGCTAGGGAAAAGACGAGGAGGAGAAGGAATTACAGTTTTCACAAACTCAGACTTAGGAAAGCCAGTCCCTTTGTGGCCACTGAAACAGCTGTTTGCTCATTTTGTAGTATTTCTGTAAACTTATGTGCACCCAAGTGACTTGGGTACAGTTACTAAAAAGCAGGTGCAGTTCAGCAACCCTGTGCAGTCCTGCCCATCAAGGGGCTCCCAATTTGCCTGACTAGATTACTTACTTACACACACACACACACACACACACACCTCATATATACACATATCATCTTTGCCAATCATTGGCTATATGTTATCTAATTTACTCATTACCACAATCTTAAGTAGATCATATTATCTATTTTATCTATGTTTGCAGATGAAGAAACAACGTCTCAGAGAGATAGGATGAAATACCTGAGTCACTAGGTGGTAACTTCCAGAACGGGGTCCAATCCCAGAGCTGACCTGACCCCAAGTCTGCATTCTTTGTAAAATATAGTATGCCCATCATGAATAAACACTTCAGTCTTAATCCAAAAGGCACTTATATATGATCTGAAGATAGCAGTAGTTTCATTTCTAATGCACATATTTTAATTAGACACCAGGGCTTCCTGTCCTGAGTTCCTGCTATCTTGTGACACTGTACTTTTATTCCCGATTAAAAGCAAAGGATTCTTTCCGTTGCCATCCTAAAACAAACAAACAAAGAAACAAAACAAAAGGCACTTACAATCCTACATGAACAAATAAAACATGTCCCCAAGAACAAATGGTGAACATGACAGCATAGAAAGTTAGCACTGGTCGAACTAGTCAGAGAAGGAGTAAGGGGGTTGGCAAAGTTCTTTAGCGGGAGAGGAGAGCTATTACCTTCACCTGTTCAGGAAGACAGAGCATGAATAGAGGGCAAAGTTAAGTGCTGTAAACGGCATGATTGAAAGATCAGTTCTCCAAGCCAGGCTGCCAAATAAACAGGTCACAGATGACGAAAGCACACTGGATTTGGATGTGCGGTATCTCAGTAGAACACCCAACAGAGGTGGTGACCGCCGAGGAGCTGGCCATGGCTGCCCAGAAAGCCCCAAGGGGAGCCTCGTATGTGTCAGCCCTGAGTTCCAAGGAGAACTCCAAGTGTTCTCACAAGATGAGAAATAGCCTCGGGACAGGGTCTTGTCAAGGAGCTTAGTCATCTCTTTTAGCTAAGGCTCAGAGAGGTCAATCAACTTGGCCTAGGTCACATAGTTCAAAGCAAATTCAAGATTTGGACCCAGACCCCCTGTTTCCAAGGCAGGGTACTGTACAGACACTTAGCACAGTGAGCAGATTTACAGAGAAAATGACAAGCAGGGCTGAGAACAGCGTACCCTTCCCCAAAGGTGTCTCCCTGCCTCCATTCCACTTAGCATGACTGGCCAGTTAGGTCCCCAGGTGGCCTTTATACTGGACAGGTTTTATTCTGTTTTGATTTTTTTTTTTTTCCCTCCTCTCCTCCACTGATGCTTGCTCACTGGGCCATACTGCCTGGTTCTCTGCTCGCCTATACAGCCCAACTTACCACTTCTTCTCAGGTGCCGTTATGTCTGGTAACTGCATGTCACACGCTATGGGTACTACATGACTGATGCTTGTTTCCCCAGAAAGGCATTCTGCAAAGAAGGTGCCTCTCCCTCCCCCACTATAGTAACAGGCTCAGAGCAGGCTCAGAGTTCCTCTGGAAGGCTAGGTGCCCGATGCATGCCAGAGAACAGGTCTGCATTCAAATCCAGGACTGTCTGCCCCCACCACCATGCTGTCCCTCTGTACTAGCCAGAGGGTCTGATCACTGCTGTGACCTCGGGCAACCTCACATAGCCTTTGTCTAGTATCTCAGAACCCCAGCCACCATCCGGCTCCTTTTGCCCCAGGAAGATAAGCCTCTCTGGTCGACTGGACACATTGGCCTTAGAAACCTTGAGCTACCAGAATCAGGGCACCAGGCTGGCTGGGCACAGTGGGGGCATCCGGCCCTGATAAGAACTCGCCACGGCTGGGCAAACTCTCAGAGACGTAAGGCTTTGCGTAAGCACGAGATTAGAAGAATACATTATTAAAATATTTATTTATTTTCTTATAGGCATTGACATAAAAAGGGGGGAGAAAAGGTTCCTAAGAGAGATAAGACCCAGTGAGACTTTTCCTTGGTTTTAAATATATGGCTGTTACAGAAATTAAGTTAATATTATTCATAAATAATAAATAAAAAACACTGTCAGCTGGAAGCAGTGGCCTTTTCAATTGGCTAACACATGAACCAAGGATGCCAGTGGAAATTAAAAAGGAAAAATGTAAGCAAACAAACAAACAAACAGAAACTCACTTTGCTCTTTGGACCAGACTGACACAGATTTAGGATACTGGTTGTATGTGAAGAGAGAAAGGGGAGCAGGATGAGACTGGTGATAGGGAGACAGTAATCTTCAAGTGGATCTCTAATTTTGATTTCTTTTAGGATAAAAGAAAGGTCTGATGCAAGTGTGACAGAGCCCTGGCAGGTATTAATCCGGTATGGAGAGCACACAGTGGCTGATTGTACTGTCTCCATACTTTCTGCATTTTATTTTCAGTTTCGTGATTAAAGCAAACAAATGAACACATCCCTGACACCTATCAATTTACACTTTGCAAAGCTCATTACACATATAACCTTGAAAGCAAGACAAAGCAGGGTTTATTGTCCACATTTTACATTCAGAGAATTTGATGTTTGCAGGGAAGGTGGGGGAGGGGGCTCTTTAATCAAGGACACATAGTGGCAGAGTGATAGAGCTGGCACTTAATTCAACTTCTGGTTGAGGGCTCCTTGTGCTATATTCGCCTTGACATTGAAGACACAACTGCTCCCTCTTGCAGAAAAATCTCTACAGGGTTGGGTTGATCCAAGGACAAACACGGCACCAAGGCACTTGTGAGTTCAGTGTCTCTGCCGGTCTACCCACGTTCCTACCACTCTGCTCTCCAACAATGAACCTTGATATCACTGGTCCAGTCAATGTTTTCTAAAGCCTAGATATAAGGCCAAGACTCCTAGGTGGTCCTCTCTTGCACCCTGCTGCACATTCATACCAGCCTCTATGACCTTTCCTGTCTATTTCGTCTTTGTGAGTTGGGGTATGGCACCTGAGTGGGGATTTCCATCTCCCCTACCTCCCTAGGATAGACCACACACTGAGAGGGAAGGCAGTGCAATGCAGTGCAGGGGTTAAGGACCCAGGCTGTTGGCATCAGAAAGACCTATATGTGGACCCTGTTCCATGCTTCACCCCTGCACACCTCTATTTCCTTAACTCTATAATGGAGATACTAAAACTCTTGAGAACTGCAGGGTTTTTGTTTTGTTTTGTTCTGAGTTTTGTTTGTTTCCCTTACCTAGTCTCTCTTACTCCTTTTTCTGGAAGCATGGTGCCTGTGTCCACTTAAGAACAATTTGTCCACCTCTTACTGTGACTGAAGTGGGACCATCCATTTCATGCCCCTGACTCCCACTGCAGAAATGGGGAGATAACCCAAGCAAAATAACCAGAATCCTTTCTTGGGGATTGATAGAGATGTTAGATAAGGCGTGTGTCTCTGTCTTTCTAAGATCACAGGTCTGAAGGTCCATCAAAGGCTCAAGGTGCCAGGGTCATGAGGAAAATCCAATTCAAAAAGCAGCCAAACATGCAGCAAACTTGAGAGAGATACAGAGTATGTATCATATTATCTGGACTCCTGGATTCTGCTTGGGCTGAAGTCAGCACATTTGCTGAATCTCCCAGTTACACAGGTGAATAAATCCCTTTTTTTCCCCCACAAGCAATTTTGATTTGAGTTTTTGTTACTTGCACTCATGAGTCCAGGTTTTCATATACTCTTCTGAAATATCCTTTAGGAAGTTATCGTGAAGATTAAACAAGATCATGTTTAATCACACACTTAATATAGTACCTGGTGCATTTCAAAGTGGGGTGCAAGATGGTGGGGAGGAGATAATGCCTTTATTATAGGCTGTGGTGGACCCCTGTCCCAGAAGCAGGACTGCTCTTCTGCCTGGTTCTCCAGCTCAGCTTAGAGACCAGCAAATAAAATGTCTACCACTGCTTGGTCATGTGACCTTGGTCAGCTCTCCCTCTAGGCTCTGGGAAAGATCCATACCTGTTTTGATGGGCCCAATTGCTTCTCCCTCTGAGTGTCTTAGTACCTAGGACATGAAGCCATGAATGACACTGTCCTCATCTATCCTTTATTTGCTGAGCACTCCACTGGTATGTGAGCTCTCTGGGAGAAAAAACTGTATCTCATTCTCCTCTCAACCCCATCAGCCCCCCACATGGTTGTGGCACCCATAAAGGATCCCTTGCTGTTTCAGAAACATCTGTTTCTGAAGCCAAGTAGTCTTAAAAATTAGGGAATAATGGGGAGTTTTGCCAACTCACATAAGCTCATTTTTCTTTTAAATCTTCCAGGGGTAAGTGATAGCCCACAGTAGGTGCTTGGAAAATACTTTCTGGTTGTCAACAGTATCGCTGTACCTTGGGCCAGCCTAAGAGGCAAGACACTGAAGTAGAGCTCCTACCAGTGGGCATCATGTAGGATAAATGTGTGCATGCTGATGCTCGGTTTCTGGCTCATCCCTCCCCCTCTCGTGTCCTGTTCATCTGACACTGGAGATTTCAACCACCCTCCTTTCTCCCAATTCTGGCTAACACTAGATCTCACTGTCTCTCATTGAGGACTTGGGATCAGCTTCCTTATTGTTTCCTACAGTTCCCTCCCACTTCCAACCTACTGTCAATTGCCAGACCGGTCTTTCTAAAGTACAAACCTAACAATGTCTATTGAGCATCTGGCTTAAAACCTTTAATGAGTCATTTACCCCTTAAAATAAAGTCCACACTTCTTGGCCTACCAACAGAGTCCCTTTACGATTTGAGCCCCATCCATCTTTTCAGTTTCATCACGGAAACCTGCCCCACTGCCTCATGATGACTTGAGTAGGGTTTTCAAATTTTTATAAAGTCTTGCCCTTCAATAACTTTGTATACATGACTCCCTCTCTTTGGAAAACCCTTTTCCCTTCTCTCCCTACTTTCACCTTACTGATGCTGTTCATCCTTTAAAACTCAACTGAAATAAAATGTCACACTTCCTGGCCAGCTTTCACTGGACTGAGAGGCATCCTCTCCTCTGAGCTCTCTTAACATGGGCCATACATTATCATGAACTCCATGGCAGCAGGGACAACATGCTATTCATCCCTGGGTCCTCAGAACATAGTGCAGGTCCCTACAGAGATGCAGAGACCCTAAAGTGAACGGAATGAATGGACACCAGTGCTACTAGGGAAGATGCTACATTTGAGCACACCCTTAAAGATTAAGTGTGCACTAGAGAAATACAGAAGGTACCGTCATGGCTGTCCAAAAAGTCCTTTCTCCCCACCTTTTTCCATAGCTCATAATCAGTATGATCTTGTAGAACCAGATCACCAATTTTAATTGCCTTGTGGTGTGGTAGTTTGGATACACATCTGCCTTCTCCCAGCAGAAGAGGGAGCTATCTAGGGCAGACACTGTGACCTCATTTCTGTGTGTCCTTTATGGGGCTGCACAGGAAGGAATACAGTGTACATGGGCTCTGAGATGAGAAAAAACCTATTTTCAAACACTAGTTCTGGCATATACCCCCTTAGTGACTTTGCCCAATTTAATGAAACTCTGTAAGCCTTTTTTTTGTTGTCTAAAATGAGGGAAGTGTCTGCTTCATATAGCTATGATTAAATGTAATATTACATGCATTGATTATCCAATGAATATTCATTGAATGCTTTCTGCACGTGTGCAGTTGAGTATACAAAAATAAAACAAACACCAGCTTTACTCTCACAGACTGTCAAGTCTAATAGGGGACAGACGTCATCACGCACATAAATATGTCCTTTCAAAGTTTAATAATTGCAGTGAAGGAAAAGGGTAAGGAGGTGTAATTTAGATTATGGGTTGGGGGATGCCATTCTGAGGAAGCAACACTGAGCTGAGAACTGAAGAATGAATAAGAGATGTAGCACATGCCAAGGCCCTGTAATGGATAAACAGTGCACAACCTGGCAGAGGTGAGACTCATTACTGATGAAGAGCTTGGGCTCTGGAACCAGCCAGTCTGAATTTAAATCCTGGCTCTGCTACTGACTAGTGCATGACTTCAGGCAAAGTTCTCAACTTCTCTGGCCTCTGGTTATCTCATGTGCAAAATGAGGATCATAAAATTCTGTCCTCATTGGGTTATTGAGGGGACTGGTCCAAGTAATTTATGTAAAGCATTTAGAACACTGTCAAGCATATCAATAGCACTCTTTAAAAGCCATTCATATCACTCTTTTTTGTTTTTTCCTCTGAAGTATGAACATGGATACTACTATAAAGGAAAAGGCAAAGGTCTTCCCTGAAGAAGACATATCCAAGCTAGGAAATGAAAAAGAATAATGGGAAATTAAGGGAAGATGTCCAATAAAATATCAGGAACTCGGTTGGCCTCTAAGGTATAATCAGTATAATCCATGCCTCTAAGGTCACCAAAGTTTAGGGTGCCAATGCACTCATTAGACACCTCCAGGGGACTCCCTTTGGCCTGCCATTGGTTAGCTGAATTTGGACAAGGTCACTGGGATTCCTGGAAGAAAGTATAACTCTAAGCCAGTGTATTATTTAAAACTTCACAGCCTCAAAGTAAAAACAAACAAATAAAAAACTCCAGGGATTACCTCTGATTTTTTTTTAGATGCTTTGGCTGATTTAATATCCATCCTGAAGCCAGCAAAATTGCTGTTTATTTATTCTGTAGCTTCTGAGTGTCTTCCTTGCCTCTGTGTGTTCTCTCCTCTCCCTGTCCCAGGCCATAGATATGGTTAATGAATATCTATTTATGTCTTCAGCTAGGACACACTTGAAGGAGAGGGTTCTGGGAGTGGGGGCAGGCCTGCGATAAAGATGAGAAGGCTGGATGCAGTCTTGAAAGTCAGGCAGGCAGCTTACCCAACGACCACCCCCTGCACAAGTCAGACAGCCCCCGGCCTCCCTTGCTTGTTTGAATCTGTGAGTGTTTCCCAGAAAGAAATAGTAACTTCTCCTTTTTCTGGCAGGGGCGCCTGATGAAACTCCTTGAAAACAGGGCCTCTCTCTCCCCTTCATCTGGCCTCACACATGCTAATGCAAATGAGTCCTGACCCAGCCAGGGGTCTGCGGGAAGGCGGCCAGGAGCCATTAGAACAAACATGCAAAGAATGTTATTTCATTTCTGGCATCCTGGGGAAAGAGGGACCCAGAGAGGGAAGTTGGGTAGTTAGGGGGTAGAGGGAGAGGGAGAATGAATATGAATGCTTACTCCAATAAGACTGAAGCAAAAGGAAAGGATGAGCAGGAAATGAGTATATATAAAAGGTCTCTCAGGTGCCAGAAATTGACATATCAAATATATATATTTTTTAATTTGACATATATATCTTGAAGTAGAATTTATTTCTCCCATTTTTTCTGGATGCAGAAAGAGGTTTGGTCTCAAAAGTTAGACTTTTTTTTTTCAAGGGTTACCCAACTATGAAAGGGTAGAGTCTAGATTTAAACCTAGATTCTAAAGTTTTGAATTCCATGCTATATCATCTCAATGAGGCTGGCTTATTGGTTGCTCTTTGGTAGATTTCCAAAGAACACTGTGAGTTCAACAAGCCCACATCTTAGGCCTTTCTTTACCTGCTTCTTCCTCTCATCTCTTTCTGCCACAATTCTAACTCCAGATTCCTCATCTCTTACCAGGACTCCTACAAAACTCCCTAAGTCTCCCCTAATCTAACCCACACTCCATAGCCTTCTACTGCTGCTCCCAATGAATTATTGGTTTCTTCACCTGCTTTACAAGGCCTTGCAAGTCCTGGCCCTCCAACCTCATACAGTATAAGTCTCAGCTACCCAGAACCTTCTATTGTTCTCTTATGTGTCCCTTCAATTTCCCATCTTCTTGTCTTTGTTTCGGCTATTCTCTCTGCCTCAGATGCATTAACTTTCCTAATTTTAAATGGCCAGTGCTATCCATTCTTTCAGACTCAACTCAAATGTGTCTTCCCCAGGGTACACTGGCTGTCAGAGATCACAGCCTCCTCTGAATTTTCATGCCTTTATTATGGGCAAGTCACTCCCTACCCCAAAATAATCATCTGCTTACAACTTTGTCTCTAACACTGGACACAGCTCTTTCAGTCTGAGCCATACGATTTCAAATCTGAGTCACACAACTGCCTAGAAGAGGAATGCATACAAACATACAAGTGTGGACCCTGGAGACAGGCATTATGTATTAGACTCATGGCTTTCACATTTACCAGTTAGGTGGCCTTGAACAAGGCACTTAGCCTTTCAGTCTTAGTTTTCTTATATATAAATCAAGGATACTATAGTACCTACCTCAGAGAGTACCATATTGTGAAGGCTCAAAGAGTTAGTGTGACAGGTACTTAGAACTTGAAAACTGGTTGATGAAGACACTGACTGGGAAGCAGGGGTCATGTCACTGCTATGATCATGGCTAATAGCCATACATGTTTATATGAAGTATGGACTCTATCCATTCAATCCGTAGTACCTATTACTGGCCTTTGGTGTTTGCTGAATTGAGTGCCTACTAAATGCCAGGCCAGGGGTGCCTGGGTGGCTCAGTCGGTTGCGCATGTGGCTTCAGCTCAGGTCATGATCCTGCAGTTCATGGGTTCAAGCCCTGCACCAGGCTCTGTGCTGACAGCTAGCTCAGAGCGTGGAGCCTGTCTTCAAATTCTGTGTCTCCCTCCCTGACTCTCCCCTGCTCACACTGTCTCTTTCTCTCTCTCAAAAATAAATAAAACATTAAAAATAAATAAATAAACTTCTAAATGCCAGGCCATATGCAAGGGACTCAGAGAGTCCTTAAGCATGGTTTCTAAAACATGTTCTACTCTTGGATCACTGACCATCTTAGTTCCCGATCATCACGAGAACATTATTTGGAATGGGTTCAAGGAACAGTAGAAGAAAAAAAGAAAAAGGGAAGGCATCTCTTGTTATGTCAGATATTTGGTGAAAATGACCCCAAATTTGTCACATCTTACATCCAAAGGGCTCTTGGAAGAGACTCAGAGAGAACAGAAAAATGTGAGCAACTGCACAGTGGGAAGGACAATTAGCTGATCATGAGTCCCCTTTACGGTCATCCTTGAGGAAGTTCTACTAAAGGAACATCTTGGGTGTACTTGGTATGTATTTGATCTTGAGCAACTATTGTGTTCTGAACATCTATGGCTGGGAGCTTGGCATATATTAACCATTCTATACTTGCTTTATGATGACACTAATATAGAAAGTAGCAATACTCTCACCTCACAGATGTGGAAATTGAAAGCCAGGAAAAAAAAGTATCTTGTATAGCCCGAAACTTTCTGACATTTGAACTCACCCTAGGACAATCTGACTGCAAACCCCAGGTTCTTAGCCTTTCATACACCCAATATTATTGGGGTACACATGTTTAATTGGATCCAGGACAAGAAAGCAGCAGGTGGTCTGTATGGGAGTTGAGAACCCTCTCCAGCCCAGCTCTGACACTGATTCTCTAAGTGACAATGTGCAGGTTCATGCCCTCCCTGAACTTCAGTTTCTCCCATAAAGAGATAAGGTTCAGGTCAATGATTTCCAAGGCCCTAAGCTCTATTACGCTGTATTTCAACAGTGAAAGCATCACAGGGTTGTTGGTAAATGGGGGAGTCTGTCCTTGAGGGAAAGTAGAACTGAACAGAATGAAAAATGTCCGGAATCTGGATTTTGCCTTGCCTCTGAATTTCCACGCACCATTCATGGTGATCCCCTGTGGTCTGCTAACACTTTACCAGTGATGACCCTCAAGACTGTTCACAGTGTCAGCCTCCACAGATGGAGGTGGGAGCCAAGGGGCAGGTGACCTCTTAGCATGCAGCGATGGACCCAGAGCCAAGATGACAGGAACAGGGAAAAGTTACGAGGCCTGGCCTCTAGCCTGGGTCTATTCCTACCTTTAAGAGTTCTTCCAGTCCTAGAAATCAGAGAAGGAATAGACTTCTCCATCCAATCCCTCAGTGTAACAAGAAAGAAACTGAAGTTTCTTTGTCTAAGGTCCCTCATGGATGGGCAGCAAAGCAGGGCACAGAACCCAGTGTGACTTGTGACCCCATTCCAGGAATCTCTCACTATGTTGAGCTGACTCTATGCTTCCTCTCTACCAATGAGACCCCAAGGTAGAAGGTGGGGCTCAAGCTCCTTGGAAAGGACCCTGCATCAGTTGTGAGGACCACTATATGTTAATCCTTCTCTGCTCTGACTGTGAAGCCTACGGGTCATCTCCTAGGACCTCAGCTTCCAGGTCTACACACTGGAAGAGTTGACTGAGATTAGAAATTCTGAATTAACAAGCTGCAGGCTAATTGTAACTTACAAAATTGGTCTATGTGATCAATTTTAAATGGTTGCCACCAAGTAGTAATTAAGAGATTTTACTTAAACTCCTAGATTTATGGCTTGGAATGTTTTTCAACACTGGGTCTATACTCTCACATAGTAATAATCAGCTGGAGCTAAGTATTCTCTACTCCATTTATAGTTTACCACAGTCCCCGCCACTCCCTATCATAACCATTTGGCCATGTTGACCCATTGACATCACTTGCAAGTTCCTCCTTAAAATGCCCAGCTGAGAGTTCACCCCATCTCCCTTAGCCTCCTGCGACCCTGCACATGGGGGTTTTACTATCCCCCGAGATTACCGTCTGACTGAGGGCCAGAATTAGGATGTTTTCTGATAGTGACCTAGCAAAATTCCAACCTCTGCCTGTGTCTTCACATGGTAGACACTGGTAACTACATTGGATTTAGGGACCAACTTAATCTGGTATGATCTCATCTTGATCCTTAACTCACTATATTTACAAAGACTTTATTTCCCAAATAAGGGCATACTCTGAGGTTTTGGGTAGATATGGATTGGTGGGGAGGGGGTATCGTCACTATTCAATGCAATGCAACCCCTCCAATTACTTCCTCAGGAAGACTTTATAGTAGATCTGAAAAGTAGGCCTGCAGTAGGCTCGGCTGGTTGAGTGCCCTTCCTCAGTGTCCACACAGCCCCTGGGCTTTTCCATCAGAGCACGAAGTGAAGCATCATGGCCCTGTCTTGTCTCTTCTGCTTCCCCACCATCACTATGAACTCTGTGAGGGCAGAGACCTTGCTTGGCTCGCTTAGTTCTGCATCCCAAGTACCCAGCTTAGTGTAAGGCTCACTGTAGATGCCCAACATATATGTCCTTTTCTGGAGTACTCTGCACTGCCGTCAGTTACTAAGGATAAGCAAAGCTATTCTTGGATGTTTCCAGAACTGAGCCCAGCACATGCCCTATTCAGGTCACCACTTGCTGGATCCTTAAATGTATAAGGACCCCACCCATCCCCTCTACCTGTGCCAAATGGCCTCCCTGACTTTCAAGTCCACCCAGCCTGTTCCACATACCACACTCAGAGTAGTTCCCACAAAACACAGGTTTAAATATAACCTGCCCCTCCTCAAGCTTTTCTTTGTTCCCCACTGCCTGCAGGATAAAGTCCAGCTTCTCTGCCCGGCATTCAAGGCCTAGCTTTCCAGCATGGCCTCAGCCCCCACCCATCCACCATCCATGACTTCACAAGAGCAGTCTGTGCCCTGTCCCTCCAGAACTCTGGCCAGTGTCCCATTCCTGGACGAACTCTTGATGCACTTTGAGGAAAGAAACAGCCTGCCTGACAGTCCCCAGCAGGTTTTAGGAGCCTCGCTGTCTGTCAGCTGAAAAACAGCTTTATTTTTCCTCTGCAAGTCTCTCTTGGCTCAAGATGCACGGCTGTATATGCTTCTGGCTTGAGGACAGCTCTTCCCCTCTCTGGGGCCCCAACTGTGCACTTTGGAGAGGTTAGCACGACCTGACCCTAGAGGGAATTGAGTCTTGATCACGAGGCTCCCTCTCTCACTACCCACAACTCCGCCTCCCAACCAACTGGACGAGGTACAACCTGGGAGAGTTCACATTCCTTTCAGGTTTGGGGGCATCAGAAGCCCCCAGCCCCCGCTTAGCTCTGGGACCCCTGGATACAATTTGGCTGTTTTCTCCAGAATCACGTAACAGACTCGGGCCCTTATACTTGGGCTGGGTGGCTTGAGGAATGCAGAGAAGAATGAGAGAATAGAGACCTTAGGATTGAGACAGAGACTGAGAAGTGGTGAGGGGAGAGAGAGAGAGAGAGAGAGAGAGAGAGAGAGAGAGAGAGAGAGAGAGAGAGAGAAGACATGCACTTGCAGAGAAGGCAAGTATAAGAGAAGGGCACACACACAAAATAATAGACAGACAGGAAGTCAAAGTGATGCCAAGACAGAGAATAAGAAAGTGAGAGAGAAAAAAAAAAGAGAGGAAAAAGAAGAGTCCAACAATAAAGAAGTGGACAAAGGGGAGAGGAAAGAAGAGAGGTTTGGAAAAAGGGAGGGGACACAGGGAGAGAAGGAGGGAGGGAGATGGAAGAAAGGAAGGAAGGGAGGGGGAAGGAAGATGGAGAAAAGGTAGAGAGAGGGAGAAGGAGTGGGAGGGGGGAAGTAGAGAGAAGGGGAAGAAAGGGGGGAGGGAGGAAAGAAGGGAGGGAGGAAGGGAAGGGAGAGAGGAAAGGAGGGAGAAAATGCAGAGAAAAAGGGAGAAAGCAAGTGGCAGGAAGGAGGGAGGAAAGGGGGAAGGAGAAAGGAAGGGAAAGAGGGAGGGAAGGAGGGAAAGAAGGAGAGGGGAAAAGGAAGGAGGGAGGGTGGGAAAGAGGAAGGGAGGGAAAAAGGGAGGGAGGGAAGGAGGAGGCAGGGAGGGGAGGGAAGGAGGGAGAAAAGGCAGAGAAAGAGAAGGAGAACTGAAGTGGTAGGGGGAGGGAGAGAAGGAGACTGAAGAGAAAAGGGCCGGGGAAGTTTCACACTGGGAATAAAAAGTCAGTGCAGAGTGGGACAAAAAGTGTCAGGCCTGTTCTGGCTCCTTTCCCTGGTGTGTCCTGAATCAACCTTGGGCCTCAGCCTCAGTTCACACTGGTCCAGAGGCTGTGGCCCAGGGCCCTGGTCAGCATGGAAGCCTTCTTCTGTGCCTGTCTCTTTTCTCCTAAATGCTGAACGTCCCGTCCCCTCAGAAGCTGGGCCCCGTCACGTTGGGGACTTGGCTCTGAAGGCCCACTAAACCGACAGGTTTACGGACACTGAAAGATGGGAGAAGAATGGGACCTGAAGCTGAATGAAGCTCTTCCACCTGACTCAAACCCTCCCTGCTCCCTTCAGCAGGGGCTTGAGTCCCTCTCCTCGCCTCCATTCTCTCTTAAGACACACAGCCTGCCGATTCATGAACTGGTCCTTTGGGTTGGCCTCACTCAAACCTGCTCCTGCAAGTGGAGACACGGAGGCCTCCAAAGGGGAAAATCCTTGCCAGGACCTCACAGCTGCTTCGAGCCAGAAGGGAGGTGACTCTCGGGTCCCTCGCCTCCCATCATCTGGGCCAGCACTTTTGGAAGCCAGCCTTAGAGGGCTCCTGATGGCTTTCATGCTTTTTCCAGTAAAGTCTGTGCTGATTCTTGGCACAAAGAGAGAAGATGAAGAGGGTAGGGTAGGAATGTAAATAAAGGGAAACTTTGGGATTTCATCTAATATATAATTAGAGTATCCATGGTGGTGGGCTTGGCTGCTGCCCGGGCAGGGGTGGTGTTCTGGGGGTGACAGGGGCCCAGCCATGCTCCATCCAAGGCTCCAATCCCCCTGGACTTTTGGAATAGCACCGTGGGGCCAGAAAGCCGGGACTTGTTTGCAGAAACACAGGGCAATCTGGAGACACTGGGAAACAACTCAGCAGATGAGAGCTGGAGTTCTTGGGAGTCGCAAACATGGCACTGAGAGGACACTGCTAGGAGAAGCAGAGGTCCCTGCATAGACTCTGAGCTGGGCAGTTGGTCTGGCAGGGCTGGGACTGTGGGAGGACATTTGGAGTTGAGTGGTAGTGGCCAGGTAGCTCTTGGTGCCAGGACCGAAAATCTGTCTTTCATATTGTTTCCAACTCCTCTGGGCCCGTGTGGGTCTTTGCACAAAAGACCCCTCTAAACAGATTCTACCCCCCAACTCTCACCATGTCTACATGACTCATTCTTCTCGTCATCCAGGGTGGTGATTTTGAGTTCAGGCTCTAGAAATAAATGAGCTGAGTTCAAAGCTTGCCTTCTCTCTTATTAGCTTTGAGGCTTTGGTCAAGTTATCTAAACTCTGTGCCTTAGTAGTCTAATCTGTTGGATAAGAGGACTAGGAATTGCTTTAGAGAGCTGCTTTGAGGATTAAATTAGATAAGGCAGGGAGGGAGGGAGGCGGACAGACAAGTCTCCAGGGAGATACAGAGACATGGAGATATGGTACTGGACCACAGGCTGGCACACAGTGGGAATTATCTGAGTATTCAGTAAGAAAGGGAGTGAGAGGTTGTGAATGAGCGAAGGGGAAAAGCCAGTCTCCAGAGTGATGCACCGACTTGGAAATGTATTCAAATCATTCAACAATTATGTGCTGGATTCTTCACTGGTGTCAGTCACTGTTCTAGGCACCAGGGATATGGGATAAAAAGGCAGACACAGATCCTGCTCTATGCAGCTGACAGGTGAGAAAAGACAGACAACAAACAAGCGACCAGATACTCAGCCGTTGCAGCTTTAGTGAGCAGCGGGGTTTTGTGTGTCTCTGTGTGTGGCAGGCAGGATCTACTGCAGATAATGTGGCCACAGAAGACCCCTCTTGGGGGGTTACGTGACATGTAATTAAAGACATGAAGGAGAACAAGGAGCCATCATGGGGACAATCACGGGAAAAGCCCGGAGAAGTCCATTCTGGGGAACGGGAAGGGGAGAAGCAAAGACCTTGAGGAAGGGAAACAGCACTATATTCTAGCAAGAGTGCATGGGGGTGGTGAGGAAAGGGCCAGTGTCCGAGATAAAGGCTTACTTTGCTCTCCCACCAGAATGCGGTGAACAGGACAGTGTCAAAGTGGCAACCCAGGCTGGATCGCATGGGTGAAGACTGCTCCCCAGAGAGTAATGCCCACGAGTAATGTCCTTCACCTCCAGCCATTTATTAAATACTCAGTGAGCCAGACACTGTCCTGTGCTTGCTCTTTACAGGTTTCAGTGCATCGAATCCTCATGATCCGATGAAAAAGGTCCTACTCTGATTCCATTTTACAGATGAAAAGCTGTACCTCAAAGAGGTTAAGAAATTTGCCCCAGGCCACACGGTGGGTTGGTGTTGGTATGGAGGTGAAAACTTCCTTCTGTCTGATCCGGGAGGCTCAATTTTAAACTGTGTATGTGAGGTGGTGGGTGGGAAGGGGGCACGTGGATTTATCACATCTCCTGCTCTCCCCATTGCTGACCTCTGACGATGGAGTCATCAGGAAAAACTCGGCATGAGCACAGGACCTTGTGAAAAATTCAAAGTGCTTCCTCATCTGCCATTCACTCTAATCTTTGTGACCATGATCGATCAGCTCCATTTCATGGATGAGAAGGATGAGTGTGAAGAACCTTCTCTGGTGTTCTGCAGGCTGCAGGCTGGCTCCACCCTAACGTGCCTTCTGTGCAAACAGGACTGCCTGGAGTTCTCTTGCCTCAAACTCTGGCAAGTCTCTATGCGTGATGCATCAGGACAGGGATGGCACATGGGGCGAGGGGAGGGGAGGGTGGCTGTCAGAGTCAGCCTGGGTATAAATCTCAGCTCTCTCTCTCTCCTTGGCATGTAATTTTGGGCAAAATGTTTACTCCTTTAGGATCCAGCTTTCCCATCTATGAAATAGGAGGTGATGGCAATGGTGATACCAGACCCTGTGGTGGGGTTTAAATGAGATAGCACATGGAACATCATCCTTCGCACAGTTCCTGGCACATAGGGAATGCTCAGTCAACTATTACTATACCCGCTACTGCTACCACCCAGGAAGTACTTGAGGGACTGAGAATCAGGACTTTGGTGTAGTCATCACCCCTACCTCAGGGTGCAAGTCTTACAGCACAGAGTTTAACCTTCCCATTTCACAGATGAGAACATCAAGGTGGAGGAGGACGAACCGGCACCAGGTCTCACTGGGAGCGAGTGTGGGAACTGCTGTCTGACTCCCTACCTCAGGCTTTTTCTTCACAATGCTTTCCCTTCTCTAGGGCCCTGGTTTTCCTTTTACTCCTCTCCTCCAACTCCACCCAGGCCTGCTAAGAAGGAACCCCTCCCCTCCCTCAAGCCTCTGGTCCCACCATGGATGTTGGCATGTGGTCGTAGTACTCAGGCTCCTTTGGCATTCTTTTCAGAGAGCTGAGGCCAGGGAGGTGAAGGACAGGCCTGGGGCAAGCCTCCGAATGTGTGGGAATGAGCCCCCTCCCCAGGAATTGGGCCTGGCTGCCACTGCGTGTTTGCTCAGGACCCTTTGGCAGTCATCCATGATAGGAGAAAGGAAAAGCAGCTAAGACAAGACAGAGGCTAATTACCTTGGGTAATAGGAAATTGGAGAGCGGTGACAAGATGGGTGTCTAGGCCTCTAGCCAGGCAAGGGCAGGGAAGACCATGGAGGCCTAGTTTGGCCCGACCCATCCACCATGAGTAGAGACCCCCTTCTCGGGGTCAGTCTCCAGCTCCAACAACCCAAGGGTGCTGGAGTTGGCCACACTGTCAGACCTTCTGGGGACCCTCTCCTCTGCTGCTTTTTGTTTTCATTCAAAAGCAAAACAAATGAAACAAACAAGGAAATTCAATTTAGACAGGGCCCAAATGCTGGCATCTCTGTTTTGCTACACCAGGGTGAGCTTAGGACAGAAAAATCAGCCTTGACTTTTGCTGCCCCAATTGGTCTCAACCCTGCAGTGCTGTGTAAAACTACATGGATGAAGAGGCTGCAAAAGTAATTTGCCTTGCTCAGTGGAGTGAAGAGAAGGAGTGGGATTGAGAGAGAGAGAGAGAGAGAGAGAGAGAGAGAGAGAGAGAGAGAGAGGAATCCCACTTAAATAAGAAACAGAACGGAGAAACTGAGATACATACACAGCAACAGAAGAGAATAACAAAGAGAAAGGCAAAGATGGAATGACTGGGAGAATGGCAGACAGACACAGACAGCAAGCTATAAAGAACAGACTTACACAGAGAATGAATGAAAGGCATGAGAGATGAACAGAGACACAAGGAAGCACTGTGGGGTGAAACAAAAGTGAGAGAAGTGAAAAGTAGGTAGGGCAGGGGTTCAGGAGGAAAAAGGAGAGAATGAGAAGAAATCTCGTGGCTAAAGTATGCATTCTCTGAACTCTCAAGCTGGAATGGATCTAACATACCTTCACTTTAGAGGTGCTGGAACTGCAGAACAAGGAGGGGACATGGATATTTAGCCCAAGGTCCCAGAGATGGAAGTGGTGGTGGCGAGATGCGAACTCAGTCTTCCTGTCTGAGAGATTGGCCCTCTCCACCGAAATCCCATTATATCTCTGGCAGTGTGGATGGGAGATTTGGTGCCCTGTGCATAATTAAAACTCAGGGGTCTGGGCCCATGCTTTCTTTTCATCCTATTTCAATCCCAAAGGATCCTAAATGGTCATTTTTACCAGGACCGGGAACACCCCAACGTGCTCCATAGGAAACAAGCTCCTTCTTGGTAGTCCATGGAAGAGACACAGATACCCAGAGATGGAGTCAAGAAGAACAAAGCAGTAATTATGTGCAAGGCATTCTGGTAAACCCTGTCTGTGGAGTTTGTCACTTGTTGCTCTCCCTTCTAACCCCATGATTTGAGAACAATTACCAGCGCCCTGTTTCCAGAGGAAGACGCTGTTGCATAGAGCAGTGAAAAATGACTGTCTCCAGGGCAGGTCCCCAATACAGGGCAGAATCAGGATTTGTACCCAGCTGAGTCTGTCCCCAAAGCCCATGCTCCTTCTACTGGCAGACACAGCCTTTTTGACCCAAGAGTAAGAAAACTGATTTTGTAAGGAATGAGCAAGCAGAAAATGAGAAGTCCCAAGAATTGACAACAGAACTATCTTAAAGCTCAAGACTGAGTTGGTCAGACTCCATAAAAGGAGAGCCACCAATAGGATGGGAGATGGGTCCAAGTCACACCCTGGGCTCCTTGTCGAAGCTGCCCAGATTCCACAGCCATTAATAAAATCAGTTTCAAAAATAAAAGGAAGAAGTGTTCAGAGTTAGGAATGACAAACTCATGGCCAACACATTTCAAGGACAGAACAAGAAAGGATGGTCCCACCTAAAGACGTGGCAAAGGGGTCGTGGGTGCTAAGCAGTAAGGAAAAGAAGACATGAGGGAAAACCACTGTCACCTTTAAAGGATTCGACTGATTTATCAGCTCTCAGGGTTAATTGCTTTTAGGGTTCCATAAGATATTTTATTGTTCTCTATATGATGGGCCTGGAGGATTGCAAACTGGCTAATGTCCAGACTCCCCAGTGTCACCCAGAGATCAGGTTACTACTTGTTGTCTCACCAGATAGGAACCACCTTCCAGGGCTCTGGCCCTCTCTGCTAGATGCTATCCCCATAATCAGTGAATGGAGGGGGAGAGGATTAAAATTAACCATTAGCCCAACAAGGACAACAAGAACAACAGTGACAACAGCTAACGCTTCTTATACTCTTACTGGGAACTCATCACCAAGTGGAGAGCCTCTGTGCATTAACTTATCAAATCCACTTCAAGTTCCAGTGAGTCAGGCACTGTTATTATCTACATTTTCACAGAGGAGGACACGGGAGCTCAGAAGGCTGAGAGGCTCACTCAGTGTCACACAGCTGGTAAGTGCCGGGTAGTGATGTGAACCCAGATCTGTCTGCCTTGAGTCTATGCCCTTCATGAGGGACAAAAAAACCAGAAGCCAGCCATCATGAAATTTTTCAAAAATGTTACTTTCTTCATGTAATCACAATTTTTAGAGTTGGAAAAGGCCTCAGAGCTCTTAATCTAGTCACAGACTTGTCTTTAATAGATATAGTGGCCCTAGAGACCAAGAGGTTGGTGTCAGCACTTATTAAGAGGCTATGGAGTCACACTCTCAAGATCTGGATCCCAAGTCATCACTTAAGGCTTGAGGCAAATGCTACTTCCTCTGGCAAGTTTGCCAAGATGTCCCACCAGAAGAGATCTGATAGCCTATTGCACTTTGGGGATTCCATTTCCAGAGCTCTCACTGTCCCCAATTAATTTTGTGATTTTGTACAAAATAAAACTTGGATCTCAACATCTGTGAGATAGTCAGTGGAAGAGCCAGGGTCAGAGGCCCAATTTCTAGCGTATAGTGATATTCCTGAGTTGGGTGCATGACTGTGTTGGGTGTTACCAGTGAGCCTGAATATGTTGGATATTCCAAAGGGTGCCATGGTCTTTAGAAAAGTGACGGCCTTCCAGAGAAGTGGGGAAGGGATATGGCATGGAGGTGAAGGAGATTCACATTGTGGAAGGATTAATACTTACTGAACACATACGTACCGTAGGCTAGGGTGGTTTTTGTTTAATTCTCATGTGACTCTGCAAACTAGGTTTTATTATTGTTTTATTGAGGCTTATAGAGGTAAAGGAGCTTCTCTAAGGTGACCTAACTCAAAATGGCAAAGCCAGATCTGAATCCACGGTCTGTGGCCTTCATACCTCCATTAAGTTCTAAGTTATCTGAAAATAGAATCCTTTTCTTAGTCACATTCGTACCTGCCATTTCTTAGCTCAGTACGGTCATAGGAACTCTTCAGAAAATGTCTGCTGAATAAGGAAATGAGTTATGAATGAAAAAATAAAAATGGAATGAATGAAAGAAGTGATGAATAAGTAAAGGAATGGATGATGGACTATAAGAGTGGATGAACAGATAGATGAATGAATGAGATGGATGGATGGAGACAGGAAGAAGGGGGAGAAAAAGGGATGGAAGGAGGGATGGATTAATGACTGGGCAAATGGATGGATAAATGGATGGATCTTGGAGTAAATAAAAGAAAAACATAAGTGAGTTCAATAGTTGATGAATAATGCTCACCGTGTTAAGAATTTCAGCTTTCTAGGCTGCTAAAGGAGGTGGCCTATAGTTTCATAATTAGGGTACATGAAGACAGCTTGTCTCTAATACTTGATGCTATAGGTTTTGATGATGCATCCCAAGGTGACAAATGGTCGCTGAGGGGAGAACAAAAGAAAAACCACCCTTTTCCCTCTGAGATTAACAGATGAGCCTCAAGGGCGCCTGGGTGGCTCTGTTGGGTGAGTGTCCAACTTCAGCACAGGTCATGATCTCACAGTTCATGGGTTTGAGCCCTGTGTCAGGCTCTGTGCTGACAGCTTAGAGCCTGGAGCCTCCTTCCTATTCTGTGTGTCCCTTTCTCTCTGCCCCTCCCCTGCTCATGATTTGTCTCTGTCTCTCAAAAATAAATAAATGTTTAAAAAAATTAAAAAAAAACAGATGAGCCTCAGAATGACTTTCTTCTGTATCACTAGACTCTAATGTACTTTGCGAAGGAGTGATAATGGCACTATTTCTAAGGAGGGAGTAACAATGACAACAAAAACAAAAATATGTGTGTCATACATGCTGCATGTATATGTGTTTCAAATATATGAATCTCAGTATTTTTCAGAAGGGCTATGATGGAATTGAGGAAAGAACACCAGCAGGGACTCCTGTCTCAGCCCTCCTTGCTAACTTGCCACTTTTCCTCTCTGGGCTGCAGATTATTTATCACTAGAAGACATGCTTTTGTGTTCCTGGCCTCCCTGGGCCCTTTGGCAGTAACCCCCTGTGATTCTGTGGCTTGTTGTCATCACACTTCTCCAATGGATACTTCCAAACCTCAGCATCTGAAGGTACACACACAGGCTGCCTAAAAACATCTGGCTGGCCTGGACAGATTCTTCATGCCTTGCCTCCCAGACTTGAAATCATCTTGTTTCACATTCCCCATGCACCCAGCACATCTTACTTGTAGAGACCATCGGGCTCCAGACACTTGAAGATGACGGAGTAGATACTGACTTCAGGGACCTCTCCATGGCTTCGACCAGCTGCTACACAAGATGTGCCCAGGCCAGAGAGTAAGTCATCGGCAAAACTCAGGAATTCTCCTGGAGGGAGACAAAGAGAAATGAGCTCCCCAGCTCAGGCCTTGGTGAGCAGACATTCTTGCTGCTGTCCAAACCCAAGAAATGTCTGGTTACCATTATCAGGAGGATTCGTGGACCAAACAAGCATAGCATATGAATGACACAGATTAGTACCTAGCCCTAATGACTCTTTGTTTAAATTGATGCCTGAATTTTCCCAATTGTAAAGCGGGCCTACTAATATCTACCTTTATCAAATTATAGCAAGGCTCAAATGAGGTAAATTATTGTGTAATAAAAATACACAGAAAGGCAAAAGGTGCATCATGCTTTCTGTGCAGACTAACTATTTTGGTCTTATTACTGCCACTAACTTCTTCCTAACTACTTGAGCAAGACCTTTTCTTCTTGGAACTGTGTTCTCCTTGCTGATATAACAAAGGAATTGGACCAAGGATGTAAGACAGTTTTCCTATCACATGGTCATTCTTATGCATGAGTGGAGTCATGAAGTGTCCCGGTTCTGGATTCTGGATTCGTGAAATGGTTCATGGATTCATGAGGTGTTACATTGGTTCTGGATTCATAAAGTGTTAAGTTGAGACAGAGACTCAGTCCAACTAAGGGGAAAAAAGCTTCATGTCTGATAAGTGATGGCCATGAGACAGGAAGGGATGGTGGAAGAACAGGTGCCTCGAACTCCATGATTTCTAAAAGTCAATCTAGCCACTGGATTTTAGGAAACAGTTGAAGTTTAGTAGAAATAGACCTAACTGAAAAGAATAACTGGACATTTAAAATCTTAGGTTCTACTTTTAGCTCTGTTAAGAATTTGTTGGATGGCTTTGGACAACCAAATTCCCATCTCTGAGCTTTAGTTTTTCTCTTCTGTAGTATGAAAGTGGTAGGATCACTATTAGAGCTTTTGAAAAATGAAAATAAAAGCATAGATGTGCACAAAGATTAAGATATATGGATAAACATTACAGTACCATTTAAACTGGGACAAATTTAGAAACTAAATGTTCAATGATATAGAAATAGCAATACATTTATAGCTCAATGATGCAATGGAACATTTTATAGCCATCAAAAACAAGATTGTGGAAGACTATGAAGTTATATAGAAAGATATTAAAAGACAGGTTACACTATTACAGAATAACCTAATTTTTGGTGGAAATTTTACATGTTTATCTATTTAGAAAGAAAAGGAAGAAATTATAACAAATGCACAATAGTGGCTTTGTCCGGAAAGTGAGATCATGGGTATTTTTCTCTCTTATTTTTGCTTATCTCTGTTTTTTTAAATCATCTATAATGGACATGTGTTGCTTTTGTAACAAAGAAAAAAATCAATAAAAATTACTTAAAAATAGATAAAATAAATGAACCAGAGTAAATGGCCTTTTAAGTTCCCTTCCAATTCTAAAATTGGATGACTTAGGAGCAAAACAAGCATGTGGGTTATTTTATATCACACAGTATGGAATGATATGAAGCCTCCTTACTGTTCATTCCTTCTCCTTCCTATATGATGTGGAATGCCTCACACCCTCTACTCATTTATACTTAAAAACGACAAGAGGAAGATGTCCATTTGACTAAATCTTCTCTACTTGATGTTAAGGACAATCCAAAACATTGGAACCATCATGGAATAGTAATATTGGCCAAGCGTCAGAGAAGACAGTGACCCAAGGTAGTCACAGGATTCTTCTCTACTAGGGAACTGATAAACCCGAACATATAGATCATATCCTGTTGGTGTTTCAAAGAAAAGTTTCATTCTTGACTCACAAGTGAATGATGTAAACTTGTTTGACGGAACTATCTGGAAAGCCCTAGGATTCCAGGTAAACAGCCGTTTGAGAAAGTATTTGTCCCTATGATCCAAAATAGCAGATTTGGTCATAGTGGTCTTTGTTTTCTACTTTTTTACAAAGACAACTACAGTTCACAGACTTGACACGTAGGTGCTGGAGGGAAGCATCTGAACCAGGCTGATGTCAGCAACTTACACGCCCATTTGCTACTGTCAGACAGACTTGGGACTGGATTCTATTTCCACCATTTACTACAAGTCTCTTAACCTCTCAAAGTCTCAGTTTTCCTTTCTGTCATATGGGGTCAGTAGTTCTTACTGAGTTTGGAGCCCAGAATGAAAGGCAGTGTCTAAGAAGCAATTCTTAGACCAGCAGTGTCTAGAACCAGCAGTTCTACTGGGAAAGGAAAAGGTAAATGAAAGCTTTATTCATCAAGGATGCTGGCATCTGCTGTTTCTTTCACAGGCCTCTTATATCAGCTTCTTCCATAGTAAAATCATAAACAGACAATGCCTCTCTTCCAACAGGTACCAAAGCAGAGCAACATATAGGGTGAAAAATGAAGAAAAGGGGGGAAACATGGAATTACTCACTGGAGTAAGGGCTTTGTTTCTCATGGTTTCTTAGGATTTCAAGTGTGGTAGCTTACATTTGTTTTCTCTGAGCTTGGATTCACGTCTGTCTGCTTCTCAATTTGTTTCTAGATAGCCATTGAAAGAGTTGGCCCCTCATGAGGGAATTCAGTATTCCTGTGGCCAGTTATTAACTGTCTTTAAGCCAAAATAGGCCGACATTCATTTACAAATGGGCATGGCTTTCCAGATGTTTCAGTGCATTTCAGAACAATTGGACCTTGGATAAAAGCCTTATTACATGTCTGATAGGTCAGTAAGACAGGCACAGAGCTCTAAGGTTTACAGATTTAGTTCAGGGCAAGAAACTGGATAGCATGGAATACGTAACTAGTCATATGGAGGACAATATAGGGATATGCAGTGCCCAGTTGTATTTGGGACTGTATATACATGATGACCTTCACATGGAAAGCAACAAGAGGAAGGGAAGTGACATAATGCCAACTTTTCTTTGTTTCATTTAATCATCACAGCATCCAATCCTAAGGAGTTAAATGTTAGCATCTCTGTTATAAAGCTGAGATTAAGCTCATAAATTTCAGGAGCTGAGACTTGAACCCATATCTTCCTAACTCCGAAGCCATACACCTTTTCTTTTATACTATGCTGCCTCCTAGGGAAAGTTTCAAGACAACAGTGTTTGAAAAATGAGGTTTTCAATTCTGTTCAGTTTGCAACTGAATTTGTATCACTCTCTTAGCTTGGGGAATGAAATAATAAAAGAAATAGCCCCTGACCTTCTACAGTGTGTAGTCTGACAAGAGGAAGGGTTCTGCAAGACAAGAACAGACCCATAAAGTAAGTTGTAAAGTTGCTTTTCTTGGCACTCTCTTCCAGAAGATTTAAATGTAACCTAGATGGAGACAGGTGAATGAGAGGATCCTTCACTGTCTTTCCTCACCTAGTGGAGGGGGGTCCTAAGAAAGATCTGGAGGCTTCTCTGTACACAAATGCAAATCAGTGAAGTTCAACATATGCACTCGGGTTCCACAATACCCCAAGTCTGGCAGTGCAAGAGTAGAATGAAAATACTACAGTGCAGTGGTTAAGAGGCTGGGCTATGAATTTACGCCACCTAGGATTAAATCCCCCACTTACAGCTTGCCCGGGATAGCTTCTTTGATTCTCTCCATCTATTTCTTCATATGTAAAATGGATATAATCATAATATCTAACTTACAGTGCTTTGAATATCATGTAAAATATTGCATATATTGCTTACAAATCAATTAGCACAGTGTCTGGCATACAATAAAGGCTCAAAATTATGTTAATTATTGTTTCTGTTATTATTGTCATCCTAATAGAGGAGAAAGATAAGGTCCCTTAGAAATTATTTTTTTGGTCCAATCTTTTATCCTGTCCTTTTCCAGGTGACAATTGACGCTTAGAGAAGGAACGTATCATGTCGAGGGTCGATGGCCATACACAAAATGAGAGGTCCACTTGGAACAAATGCTTCATCTCTTGACTCTTATAGCCTAGGAGGTAATTCCTATCATCCAGCCTAGAGAATAAACCTGCTGAGTCCTGAAGACCTTACTCTTTAATTTCTGAGCAACTACATTCAACATGAACATGAGCTAGACTTGCTATGTGCAGGCACTAGGCACTGTGCTAGGCACACACTTCCACCCTGCCATCTTCTTAAACTTGGACTCCCTGAGAAAGATAAAAAGCCCAGGAGAGACAGAAGTAGTTCAAGAGGTTTCCAATATGTACTACATTCTAGCAGTGGTTTGCCCATCAGGATATGCAGATCTCCGGGATTGAGAAGCAAAGGCAGACATGGTGGGGGCCAAAGTCTGTCTCCTCTGTGCTCATACCAACTTCAAGCCAGATTAACGGTAGTTTGATCTATTTTATATCCTGGTGGTCTATGTTTTATTTAAGTTGGGGAAAAACTGTTTTAAAAATATTGGCTTATAAGTTTTACTGCTTAAAATGTTTGAATTCTAAAACCCTGCCACATTCCCTGGTAGAAGAAATACAGAGGTTCAAGAATGTTGTAACCCTCCCACCCCCCCTCCCCAATTCAAGGCTCTGCAGCCACTTCAGGGCAGAGTCCAGGATCAAACCCATTTGCTTCTGAGCTCCATGAGGCTTCTACTAGGAAACTCTGCCGAGGTTAGACTTCCCAGGTCCCCCTCGTCTCTGGTATGTTATGGCTGTGTGGCAGAACTCTCCTAGATGGGGGCTGCTGTCGCCACCGCTTCGCCCATGCCTGTCCAAGATTCTAACATTCTTTCTCTGTTTTTCTTTCCTTGAAAACAGATAGGGAGTTGAGAGTCGCTGTACAGGAATGTGCCTGTTCCCCATTAGGGCTCTTCTGGGGCTGTAACCCGAGTGGGCTTGGGCCAGACCCCCACACACTGCTTTATCCACTCTGACTCCAGCCTTGCTCTCATTACGATCCACAGCGGAGGTCAATCACAATTCTGCCTAAGCTTCAGAACCAACCCAACAAAGCACAGAGTAATGTTTCGAAAGGCTCCACCCCCTGCCTCAATCCCTTCTCCTTTTATCACTCCCTCAAATCCCCTGCCTCCTCGTTTCCCCTTCTCTCCCCTTTTCCCCTCACCCCCTCACTTCTGATTGAGTTGAGGTCACAGTCAAAGCTGGCCACAAGAGCAAATTGAAAACAGGCTGGGGGGGGGGGGGAAGCAGCAAAGAAATTCCAAAATGGAAGGGGCGGGAGTAGTGAGTTATTTAGCCCAGGTGGGGAGAAAGGTCCCCTCTCTGCCTCCATGCTCTTTTCAGGAAACGCCAAGGGGATTTGGAGGCAGCTCTGGGTCTGGTGTCTTTCTAACCTGTGGATGCTTCTTGCTGTAGTGCCAAGGAAAGCAGGGCTCTGCATTTCCCACCATTCCTTTACTTGGGCCAATCTAGAAATTCATTCAGAGACCTTGTCACTGACGATGCATTTTTCGGGGCTTCACACTTATCAGCCGCCATTGGTTTGTTTCTTCAAAAACATGCTATCTGAAACCTGAAAAGCCAGTGTCTGATTCTCACTTCTGTCATAATGGCAGTATGAGATGGAGGAAAGAGAGTGGGTTTCGGGGGGGCGGGGTGGTTGAGAGACCCGGTTTTGAAGCCAGACCTCACCACTTAGGAACTACACTGTCTAGGGATGGATGATTAAAGTCTCTGATACTGCTTCTTTATTGTCAGAGAGTCAGGTGAGGAATAAATAATTTATGTAGTATGCCTGCTACATGGTTGGTTTATCAATGTCCATGCCCCCCCCCATCCGTGCTGCCCAACTTCCATTTCCATCAGGTCTCATCAATTTGTCTGATGGCAACATTTTTAGTCGTGAAACTCAACTGCTTTTAGATACATGATATACTACCTAACTCCCTAGAACCTTTTTTTTTTTTTTGAAGGAAACAATATTTAAGAAGGTTGAGGGAAGAAGGATGGAAGGTAGGCAAAAGGAGAGAGGGAAAGGAAATGTTTATTTCACTCTTGTCATATGGCATCACAGTTTTTTTTATAACACCCTGATTAAACATTCAGCACAGCCCAATTATGATTAATATTCAGTACCATCTAAAGCTTTAGGTTAACTGTGCTTTGACAAATGGGGAAACAGGTTGAAAGAAGGCTAAGAAACTTGCCTAATGGGATCCTATGCTTTTCCTATTGTGTGCTTGCCAACAGATTAGGAGATGCTGTTTCAGCAAGATTTGTGTTTTGGTCACGTCTGTGTCGTCAGTCCCAGCATAAGACTGGCCATGCAGACAGAGATTTGTGGCACTCTATTAAACCAAATGTCATTGGTTGAAGCCTGGAACCATCCCCATCTCCCCCAACACTGGCATCTGGCATTAGAACTCTCTTTTAAGAGAACCAGGCTGCCTTCTGTGTGACCTCTTTTAGGAGTGCAGAGGACTCACGTGTATAAGAAAAAAAACACTGCCAAAGAAAAAGACTCTGAAAATGGCAATGGTGGCCTCGCAAATACCTACCAAAAGCTCTTATGTGCCAAAAGTCATGCAAAGGGACTTCTGGCTCATCCCCAGACTAGTCCTTGAGTGAACCATCCATTAGCTGGACCAGCTTTAAATCCATGCCTCCTTCTACTAACAGCACCCAAGTTTTCCACTGGGGAACCAGTTCTCCCCTAATTTCAATCTGTCTGATTTCAGTGGAGCTCCTCCAGAGATGAGCATGTGATCAGTGACCTGATATTCCATGTCTGAGACCAACGAGAGATGAACAAATGACTCAAGCCTGATCAATTGGACTAACTCCTGGGGACAGAGTCCAAGTCCTGATGATGACATCATTTGAAACCTTGGATCAGTTGGTTCTGAAGCTAGATATACCCTTGGATATTTCAAATACATGAGTCAGTATTTTCCCTTTTCTGCCAAAGTACTTTCCATTTGTTTTCAGTTACTTGCAACCAGGAGCCTTACCAGACACAGATCCTATGAGGTAGATTTTATGATTGACATTTTATAAATGAAAAAACAAAACAAAAAAAAGCTTACAGGTCTCAAGCAGATTGCCTAAGGTCACACTTCATCTAAATAACAAGGCTGAACTTCAAATCCATAGCTGTCTGACTCCAAAATCTGAGCCTTTCCCATCATAAAACACTGCCTTGGGCAAGAGATACAAAGATTCTATTATTCAACAAGAGTCACTGAGAATTTCCAATTCCTGTTTCTCCTAGCCCTGTCTTCCGACCTCATTGCCTACATTATCTTCCTCACTAACTCATTCCAGCAATGCTGGTATTCTTCTGAGGAAGAATGTCATGCATGCTCCAACCACAGGGTCTTTGCACCTAGGCTTCCATTCCAGGAGAGCTCTTCCCTATATTTTTTTAGATAATCACTCCTCCTTGCCCAGAGGACTACTTAAATGTCATTTCCTCAGAAGGGCCTCCTCTAGCCACTCAGTCTCATCTACTCCCTCTCTATCCCTTTTTCTACTTTCTCTTCTAAAAACATATCAATCTCTCTTACACGTTGATGAGCTACTGGATTGCCTGTTGTATCCCACTATGAGCCCCATGGGGAAAGAACTTTGATCACTTATCACAGTGACTATACATAGCAGATTCTCCATAAAAATTTACTGTGTGCTGTGACCTGAGGTGATAGCTGGCAACACATGAAGAAGAATGTCTTAGTTTGTGTACCCTGGAAAGCAGAGACTAAGAGAAGCGTCTGGGCACAGATGGTCAATTTGGTTCCAAGAAGCAGGCATAGGGGAGAGGAAAGAATCAAGGAAGGAAAAGGAAACATCAATATAGGAGTGTGTCATGAAGTCTGCTGCCATGAGTGATGAGAACTCCATTCTACCGGGACCTTCTAAGAAGTGAACCAGATGTCTCCCAGAATCATTTGGCTGAAAGCTGGGAGCTGGGGAGCATACCACCAGATTCCTGATAATCACTGGCTGAGAACCCCATGTTTGTTTGTTTTTTAAGCTGTGCATGTACATGGGCCTAGGGAGCTCCCTTGGTCTTGTACAACAACACGATGAGGCAGAAAGTGAAAGTTTGATTTTGAGGTCACTAGCAGTATGAAGTGAGCCTTGGGGTAGACAGTACTGCCATCACCACTGCAGCTGAAATAGCCAGAGCCATGGTCCCAGAGGTGTCTGCTACATACAAAGACCCAGTCCCTGTGTTTGAGAAATTCCCAGAAAGAGCAACTGATGTGCTTTGTTCACCGAGGTCTAGGACAGACCTGGTAACCCAACTGGTGAAACAGTTCACCAGTTATTAAATACCCCACTAGGTTCCAAGAAAAGGCCTACCCACTATGGACAGAGTGCTGGGCCACTCTTTCCCTGTGGTGCTCGCAGCTTAGCAGGGCAGAATTGCAATGGTTGCTTTTATGAGTGAGCCACCAAAGAGTCCTGCAACTTATTAATATGGAATTTAATAATATTAACCTCAGTATTAATACGCACTTGGCCAATAGAGCCTGCCCTTTTCTACAGCTGGATTAATCAAGGTCATGCAAGCCCTCGTCATCCCCAGCATCTCGAGGACAAATGATGCTAATGCATTTGGCCAGAATGGGTATTGCTAACATGTGTGAGGAGAGCTGATCTGGGGGCCAGGCTGTGGAGGAGCTAGGTTGGAAGGACAGCCAAGGCCCCCTCACTATCACTCTCTAAGGACCACGGTGCGTGTTTACTGCCCTCACAGCACGCATCTACAGAGGGTTTGCTTTTCTTCCTTTCCTTTTTTTTAACTTGCATTCCTAAATGTTACACTATAGTGAAGTGGAAAGAACCGATTGTACAAAATGTGCTTCTCATCAGTCTCTGTTTCCCTAACACTTCCAACTTTGTCTGGGCTGAGCACTTCATTCAATGTCTCCCTCTCTGGGTAAAGAGACAGAAACCTTGTGTGCTGATGGTGGGCCCTCATAGCCCCTCTGACCACAAGTCTGATGAAACAGCATACAGTCTGGTGGGGCTGGGGTTACTATTCTGTCCAGAAGAGAGGCTCAGAGAGTTGGGGCAAGTGGTTCAACCACACAGCTACTACATGGGGAAGCTGGCACTTGAACCCAGGTTGATCCAATTTCAGAGCCTGTGGTTTTTCCTAATTGTTCTGTTTCTATGGACCTCGGTCTCCTTGTCTTTTAAATGAGGAGGTCATTACCTACTCTGCAAGAGGGTCCTGAGGTGTGGATTCTATTAAGTCTATTAAAAAAAAATAGACCAGTGCTTTAAGATCTGCAAAGAGTAATGTATATGGAAGGGGTGGTTGGTGAGATAAATCCACAGGGTGCCAGGCAAGAAGATAAAAATGTCAGATGAGTTCTGCTTCTGGAGTTAGAAGGAGGGACAGGAGGCTACCTTTTGGGAGGAACTGAGGTATGTTAGTGTTCAGCCCCAAGGACACACAAAATGGGATGACGATGGACCTTTACCAACATGGAAACATACCCACCACCCAGCAGTGGCAAAGAGGAATTGCAGTGTCCCAAGAAGGGGAAAGGCATTGTGGGGGAGGAGGGTGCTATAAGGCAGGGCAATTTAGGGCTCCTGGGGCTGGAGCTTCCAGAACTCTTAGCCCTGGAAAGTTGGCTTCTCTTCCTTCAGTTCAGCTAAAGTGCTACCTCGTCAGAGCCCTCTCCACACCACCCTATTTAGAGCAGACCTATGCTGTCTACTCTCAATTAGTCTTCACAGAACTCTTGATTTTCTTTTAAGCACCTGTAGTTCTATGTTCATTTATTTATTTTCATCTGATTACTAAAACGTGAGTTCCATGTGTTCTGAAGGCTTATCCATCTTGTTCCATCTTCTTTAGGGTTTCCCCCTGTTTATCAAGGAGTGGGAGACAGAGTAACCCACTCAGTAAAGATTCATTGAATAAATTAGGGAGAAGTGAGGTTGGAGAGGTAATCAACTAATGATTCAGCCAAAACTTTGCAAACATGTGGAGACAGCCTGCTGTTTTTGCTCAAAGCAGATATCTTTCCAAAAGCTTGCCTTGGCCACCCTTCTATCCAGCAAGGATCAGGTACCTCCTATGGGTTCCCATAGTGCCCTCACTTCTACCACTGTTGTCCTACAGTCACCTGTTTAGTGTTTCCCTCCCCCAGGACTTAATGGAAACGGGTCTGGCCTGTCTTATTCACCATCTGAGCCCTGTGCCTGGGTGTGTGGAATGATTAAGTAGATAAATGAGCATGGCTTCCTTCCCAGATGGAAGCAGGCCCGCTAGGCAAGGGGCGGGCTGGGATTTCCCAGCATGCCAACCTCTGAATGGTGTTGGGAAGAGGACTCCCAGGAGGCCAGTAGATCTTGTGTGAAACGACACTGAATCCAAGGTCAAAGGGCATGAGTTACATCCCTGCCTTCCTATGAGATGGTACAAATCTGTTCACATCTCTGCCACAGCAAATGGCCATAATGGAAACTCTTGGCCAGCCTTTACCTGGTTTGATCTTGCAACTAATCCCAACATTAAGGCCCTCTTTATTTTCCTCTATATTTGCCTATCACTTTGCTTCTTCAGTCTGAGCCTCCCTGGACTTTGTCTAGTGCTAGACCCCCACCCCCAGGAATTTTTCTCATTGGTAGTATTGCTTCTTGATCTCTGCCCAACCCTGGCATTTCTGCCCAGCCAGACCTTCTGCTGTGATACTTCAGCATCCACACTAGCTGCCCATGGATCCTTTGACTCTTGTGTCTCTTTATGAAGAGGATTGCCATTCTTTTTTTTTTTTTACATTTACTTATTTTTGAGAGACAGACAGAACACGAGTGGGGGAGGGGCATAGAGAGAGGGAGGCACAGAATCCTAAGCAGGCTCCAGGCTTGGAGCTGTCAGCACAGAGCCCAACGTGGGGCTTGAACCCACAAACCATGAGATCATGACCTGAGCTGAAGTTGGATGCTTAACCGACTGAGCCACCCAGGCACCCTGCCATTTTCCTCTTACAGCTCTCTCCTTTTGTAAAGTCTTTTAAAGTTCACAATGCATGCCCCTACCTTCTTTGCCATCATACTCAGGCTTCACAAGCGCTCAATGAGATGGGACACATGGATAGAAGTGAAAATTCCCATTTTACACAAAGGAAAACTAACTCAGGAAGGGATGTGTCTACTGAAGAGGTACTGGAGTTTGATTACATTTCCTAACGTGTGATCCAGTGTTTTCGCAGCTCTACACTGCGCTCTTGTCTCCCCATCCAGACTGCAGACCCAACTGTGACTCACACAGTTTCACAGCCACACCCTGAAGGGCCTCGCGAGGCGCTCACCTTTAGTGAGCCCTCCACACATTGACTGAAGTAGATAATTACATTTACTAAGACATCAGCATCAAATCCCCATTGGAGAGGGAAAAGTAGAAAAGGCAATACTGTGCTACTGGCCTTAAATCCTGGCTTTGCTAAATGACTCCTCTGAGCAGGTTACTTAATCTCTCTAATCCTCGTTTTCTCCATCTGAAAAATGCATGTGAAAATGTCTACCTCACCAGCATCAATAAAATCATACTGAGAGTTAATTTGCACAATGTAGGCAAAGCGCTTAGCACAGTGCCTGGCACATGGTAAACACTCAGTAAATGGGAGCTTTACTGTTGTTATTACTTTTATTATGGAAAATACCAATTCCTGAAGCATTTCATAGGAGGTAAATAGAGAGGAGACATTCAAAAATCCAGGGAGAGTGAATTATCCTCCTGAATTTGGCACCTCTTACTCTGCCCACAGCAGAACTACATAAACTATGTGGCCAGAGATTAAAATTTGCTGAATCCCCAAAGCTTCCCTCCCTTTTCTAAATATAAACGTCAGAGGCTGTGGTTAGCAGATAGCTGGGGTATCTTTGGTAGATAAGGGATCCTCTGTTTGTCTTTCTTCTTCCCTCCTGGGGTGGGACCAGGCTTCAAACCCAAATCTGACCAAGACTCTCCAAAGGTGGCCTCTGGGGGGACCCTGTTAAGGAACCAGGGAGGAATGAATGAGGTCCTAAGGCCATCCCATTTCCCCCAGCCAACTTCCCCCAACACACACACACATGCACACAAATGCACATCCCCCTCCTCATCCCATCCCTGTGCCCAAGCCATACGGCAGGGAGACGCCAGGAAGGTGGAGGGAAGTCCAGCAAAGATGACTCAGTTTTTCTAGTCGTGCAAGCAACACCATTCCACCAGGCTGAGGTGAATCACTGAGAAGAGGTGGGACCTGGGAGGTGGCAGAGAGAGGTAGATTTCCAAATGAAAGAGACAGAGAGAGAGAAGGAAATAGGACAGAGTAGAGAAAGAGTCAGAAAAAGAGCCACAGCCAGGAAATGCTCAGAGACAGACTGAAGGAGAAATAGATAGCAATAGAAAGGAACAGAGAGGGAGAAAAAGAGTCATACACAAATGGAGAGACTGAAAGAAAGACAAAGAGAGATCAAAAGAGAGATAAATGGAGACAGAGACCAAGAATAAGAGAAACAAGAAAGAAGGAAGGGAGGCAGACAGGAGGGAGGGAAGGAAGGAACAATCCCCAAAGCAAAAGGAATAACTTCAAGACAAAAAAAAAATAAAACAAACAAACAAACAAAAAAAAAAAACAGGAGGAAAAGACTCAGAGATGGACATAGAAAGCAAGAGAGCTAGACACTGAGAACAACCCCTGTAAGATGAGGAACAGAGGACAATGCCTGGCGATTGCCACTGTACCATCTTAGCTGTCCCAAGAGCTAGCTGATGCTCCTTCTTCTCATTTCATCCTCCATGGTCTTACCAGGTCCCCTCAACAGAAGAGACAGACCCTAGGCCCAGAGGGTGAATGCTTCTCCCTTCTCTTTCAGCTTTGGACCAAAAACCAAGTCAGCCAAAGGTCCTATCACTCTACAATCTGGCCAGAAGAGGGCTTTGGGGTTCCACTGAAATCCCTCAGGGAAAAGTGACTTTCTGGAGATGCCCAGAGGCCAGAAGGGCCTCCACAGGAGATGGTGGCCCTTGAGCATTTGTCCAGGGTGACCTTGGGGGGAGGGTCCCACCTACCTCAGGGGAACGAACCTGGGAGATAAAGAAGGAAGGGTGAGTAGGTGACAGCCATTTGCATCCAAATCTCATCTATCCTCCCACACACATGCAGGACTTTTCTTCACTCTCTTAAAATGACTTCCTTGCTTCCCAATTTATATTAAATTTTTCCTTTAAATAGAGAAGGGGAAACAAGTTCTCTCTTCAACCCACAATGAAAGCTATAAAAGGGTTTTTAAGCTTGGAAAATTTGGCTGGTCAGTTTTTCCTACTGTTTAATACATGCCTTAGGTTACACCGAATGAGTAAACGTGGTTTATAAGCCTCTAATTCATAACTAGCCCTGTGAGTTTACACCATATAGACACACACACACACACGCACACATAGTGGATATATAGATATGGTGAGTGTGTGTATAAGTAGGGTATATATTCGCACACATATATGTTATAGTATACAAGTGTAGTATTCATGTATATGGTATATATATATATAAAACACACATTTATATCTGCATTTATACACATAAACATACACATGTAAATACTCACATGTAAGTGTGTGTGTGTGTGTGTGTGTGTGTAAGTGATCTCTCAAATTTGACATCCCACTAGGGTTGATAAAATGCTCCTCTCATTTGATCCTCATGAAAACCCCAAGAGGTAGGCAGGGTGAGATGTCATCCCCAGTTTACTGGTACCTTTCCCATGTTACAGTTCCCCTCACTGGTCACACAGAGTGATTTCAGGAGCACTGTTCAGGCAACACCCACATCTGGATCTGCAAGAACGCAAAGCAAGGGGAGCCTATGGGGTCATTTGTTTCAGGCCTTCATCTTACAGACTGAAGACTAAAGCTCAGAGAGCCACTGCTTGCCCAGAGGGTGCCTCTGTGCAAATGGGGAGGGGGAGGTATCTCTTCCTTAAATACCTTGCTTCTATATATCCAAAAATGGTCCTAACATCCTGATTTATTAGAATGAGAGACTTGATTGATGATTAATACAGGACTATAATGTCTACAACTGGAATGAAGAGTGTTTAGATGTGATAGCACTCTGCACTGTAAAACCTGTGGGACTGTCCATGGCATTCCTGGGGAGGAGCTCAGCCAAGGTCAGGGCAGAGAGGAGGGCAAGAGAGAGACTAGGGAGGGGTGCCTGGGTGGCTCAGTCAATTGAGTGTCTGACTTCAACTCAGGTCACAATCTCATGTTCGTGAGTTCGAGCTCTGCATCCAACTCACTGCTGTCAGTGCAGAGCCCACTTTGGATCCTCTGTCACCTTCTCTTTTGCCCATCCTCCACTCATGCTCTGTCTCTCAGAAATGAATAAACATTTATTTAAAAACAAGAGAGATGATAGGGAAGGTAAGATGAGAGAGCAACCAACCTTAGATTGTCTAAGACAACTCACTTCACTTCAAACATAAAAGGAGAAAAATAGTATCTAGTGTTTATTAAGCACTTAATCGTGTCTGATGATTCCAGTAACTCGAGTGGGACACATCTCTACTGCTGCCTTCTCTGCTCTCCTCCAACGAACGCTGCTAGTGCTGAATTTGAGCACTCACAATCTGAAGAGTAGCATGCCTAGTATTTCATTTACTTCACCTCATTTCAGCTCCACAAGAACTCTAAGAGCTGTTTCCCTGAATTTACAGATGAAGATAACAAGACTAACACAGGCTGAGTAATTTGCCCACATTCATACAGCCAACTGTGTGGCTGAGATTCAACTTTTGTGAGGAAAGGGTAGAGGTCAGATTCCCCCACATTCTCTGTAGAGAACTCAAATGCTCTACCTACTTAATCACTATGGACACTCTTGGCACACTAGACCCTACCCATTCTGCATCTGGAGTGTCAATACCCAAAGAGCACCAGCCAAGAAGGAAAGCATCTTTCTGACTTCTCTTCATGTGTTTTACAGTGTCCCATAGCCTGTTCACTCCTTTAATCACGTGAAGATACTGAATAGAGCCATGTGGATGATGTATTCATGGAGTCTGTGCCCTGAGGCCACAATAGCGGCTCTGCCCAGCTTTTCCTGGTACCCAGTTTGCCTCCTTATTTCTACCTCTCTCTCGGTAACCTCCCGTTTTGGATGCAAATAGATATGACTAGTCATCAGAAAAAAAATTTTTTAAGGCAAGGCAAAACAAAATTAAATCCACCAGTCTGCCACAGGAAGCAAGGCAACGTCTTTGGATACCAGTGGAAATGGGCTTTCTGTCTCCAGCATCCCCTTGTATACATGGGAATAAGTACTTCTACTTTGAGGATGTGTTTTACAGATTTAATGTGATGTACAGTTTCTAGCCTAGTGCTTGCCTGTGATGCATTCATTCAGAGCTTTGTTTTACAGACTGGAAAACAAAGAGAAGTGGTTATTGGCCTGGGTCACTCACACGGGACTAGAAGTGTATGGCATTTCATACCCATCAACTCCTTACCATGGTCTTTGGGACCTAAGTGGACCTCACCACCACGGCAGCTAGAGCCCCTTTGCTCTCCCCTTGCTGACGATACTTCAGTGATCTGAACTCACAACAACAAAGAGGCATTCTCTGTTCCCCTAATTAAAGCGGCATCCCTCAACCTGTATCCCCATATCCATTTTTATTTCAAGCACGTATTACTCTTTGTTACTCTATTGTACATCAGTTATTTTATCATCTTCTCTCATCCTCCTCCCACTGCCATGGGAACATAATTGTTTTCTTCAGTTCTGTATCTCATCTGTATATTTTTTAAATCTTTATTTATTTTTGAGAGAGAGAGAGAACACGTAAGTGAGCATGAATGGGGGAGAGGAACAGAGAGAGAGGGAGACACAGAACCGAAGCAGCAGGCTCCAGGCTCTGAGCTATTAGCACAGAGCCTGACATGGGGCTAAAACTCATGAACTGTGAGATCATGACCTGAGCCAAAGTCAGATGCCTAACTGATGGAGTCACCCAGGTACCCTAGTGCTGTATCTCAGCTTCTAAAATAGTTTTTGGTGCATAGTAGGTGCTCAATAAATATGTATTGAATGACTTAATTCATAGTTCCTCACAAAATATCAAGAGGCTAGCCTGGCTGGGATTCTAATTCCCATTTTATACATGAATAAATAGGCCCAGGGAGGTGAAGAAATTTCTCCAAACTTTTAACTAGTGACAGAGGTGGGACTGGCACACTGCGTGGTCAGACTGAAATCCAAATTTCTTGCTCTCCCACCAAGCTGTATTTCCTATTATCACTCCCCTTCCTCTCCAAGAAAATATGGGGAGTGGCTGTTACTTGAGATTCCATTGCTTAAGTGAGAAGCCATAGGAGATGGAGGTGTTAGGAGTGATTTCTCCGTGTGTTCTCCACCCAGACACAGACCTTGCCAGGGCCATGCTGTGGACATACTAGAGCACTGGTCCTCAAAGGGAAGCAAACATCACCCATGTTCCAGACCAGCTACCAGCAGCCAAGAGGAGGAAGAGCTTGATATCAAGTTGGGAGAATAGAGGAAGAAGATAGGAAGGGTCTGCCATAGTCATCCTCAAGGCTCCAGAGAGCGAGAAGGGAGAAGTCCAATTTCCTTTGGGAGTAATTTCCGCTCTATGAAGAGGTGATGACTTACTTCATTACCCCAAGGTTTCCACTTGCCTCCTGGGGACAGCCAAGTCCTGCAGAAGAGGGAGGGACTCACCAGTCCTTGGGTTCTCTATGGAGAGGAAAGGCCTGGGCTGGCACCTGGGCTGGGATTTGACCTCCTCTGTGACTCTCCTGCCTTCTCTGGACATCAGCTCACTCACCTATTAAAAGAAATCTTGGGCAAAGAAAACTCTGGGGATTGGTCTGGGGAGATAGTGTTCAGAAAACTGTGGGCTGTGGCTTGCTCTAGGCCTGTACTGTCTGGTGTCCCACATATGTGATATCCTTATCCCTTACAGAAATACATGGCGTTGGCATTATCATGTTCATTTTGTAGCTGGAGAAATAGCAGTGCAAGGTCAATGACTGTGTCCAAAATCGCATCGATAGTGAAAACAGTGTTGAGATCAGAACCAAGATCTCTTAATAATCTGTCATTCTCAAATGCAGGCTCAGGGTATGGTTATCTGACATCCTCAGAGTCACAGCCAGGGCCCTTAGAAACCATTAAAATCTCTTGTCTCCCAGACAGATAAAAAGGCACAAAAGGAAAGGGACTTGTCTGAGGTCACATAGCAAGATAAAAGCAGAGGCCCATAGCAAGATAAAAGCAGAGGCCAACTGGAACCAAGCCAGACTTTCCTACTGAACTAAAAAGTGAATGGGCTTTCAATGGTAGTCAGCACTCCATCATCATTAGCCAGGAGAGAAGGTGGGAAGCCTGTAGGGGGAAGGGCATGAGTTCCTAGGAAAAGTGTCCATCCAAGCCTCACCCTCTAGACCACAACATTCCCACAGCCTAGCATAGTGCTGGTGTCTAGTGGACACTCAAGATATCTTTGAATTAATGAATGAATGAGTCACTCCTCTCTTCTTACTGTTCTGGGCATCTTCACACAGCACCACTTCTGTTGACACTCATCTACTTGTCTGATATGTTCTCTCTGTCCTGCAAAGTCAATCTTTAGGCCCCAGCTTAAGGTTCAAGCCCATCCACACTGCCTTCCCATTCCACATTAACTCACAGGAACCTCACTGGCATAAAAATATGGGCTAGATCTATGGCTTTTTGGAGCCCCAGTGTCCTTACTTACACAATAGGGATGGTAGCAGAGTTCTCAGGGAGCTGCTGTGAGGATCCATAATGTTCAGGAGAGTTCAGCATGTAATGCATTACATACTTGCTACAAGGTGGTGGTACTATCATGGTCATAGGCTTCAACATGTCACCTACTCCTATGACCTGTAGGAGTTTCCATGTATTCCAGTCACTCTTCTATAACTTCAATTTCCTTTCAGTGTATCCATAAACAGGACCCGTTGGCTGGCTGTGATGTAGGGGTGTGTGTGATGCATGTGCTCAACACCCCACCTTGGCAAGCCCTGACTCACGGAGGCATCATTGATATCCTTGCCCTCATGCAGGGCACTTTGTAGTTTACAGGATACTTTTATTTCTTGTGGTGTTTACAGCAACACTTATGAGCAAATGACGTTATTTTTACTTTATAGATGAGGATAGCTGAGGATCAGAAGGAGGGAGCTGATTTGCCACCACAGCAGTATGTGTGAGATGGGGGATTTTCATAAGGTGTTCAGGACTGGACCCAATTCTGCTAGTCCCCTCAGCATCTCCATGAATAAGGTAAGGGCAAGATTAGCATATGCAGAAATGAATGCTTCTGCAGAAGGAAGTGCTGGGAAGATCAACACAAGGCAGGGCAATGGAACAAGATGTGCTGTTTGGAAAACCTGCAAAAAAGGGTTTTGAAGACCTCTCCCAGGGCAGTGAGATATGGGACTCAGCCTCTAGAGCACAATTCCCCCCCCCCCCACCTCCCTCTACCTGTGAGTTTTAAAACACATCCCTGGGTAAGTTGAATTTTTAAACCATTTTCATTTGGATATTCATATGAATCCTGACTTTCCTCTTTTATCCAGGGACAGAAACATGATTTTGATTAGAGGTCAACCCCTCAGAAAACAGCAAAGCCAACACCATAAGACAATGGATATTTACAAATGGTTGCTTTATGGGGCACCTGGGTGGCTCAGTTGGTAGAGCTTCCGGCTTCGGCTCAGGTCATGATCTCACAGTTCGTGGGTTCAAGCCCCACGACAGGCTCCGTGCTGACAACTAGCTCAGAGCCTGGAACCTGCTTTAGATTCTGTGTCTCCCTCTCTCTGACCCTCCCCTGCTCATGCTGTCTCTCTCTGTCTCTCAACAATAAATAAAAAACAGTAAAAAAAAAACCTTAAAAACAAACAAACAAATGGTTGCTTTATGGTAAGCACATGAGCCAGATGTAGGGAAAGTGTGTTAGAGGGCTTACACACAAGCTTTCCTCTCTCATTTAAGATAGAAACATGGGGAAAAGAGTCCATTTTCTCTCCTGAATATATCTGAATATAACGCTCAGAAGCCTTGCAGCCATCTTGCTACCAGGCTGAGGAAGGGGCCATAAACAAGGGCACTTGCAGAGAACCAGAGCTGGGTCTCTGATGTGCCACCACATTTGGATCCACCCTATCCCTGGAATTCTGGTAACACAAGCTAATGTTTTTCCTTATTGTTTAAACTGATTTGGCTGAAATGACTGTTCCTTGTGGCCAAAAGCCACCTGACTCCTCCTGGTGAGTCTTATGTGCAGCTTGCCTTATGACCCAGTGCAGGTTTCTCCGATGGTGCTTTGACCAACTGAGTCAGAAGTTATTAGTCACAAGCAGTGAGGTCAAAACATTTAAGAACACTTGGCTTTTTTAGGTCATCTAGACCAATGGCTCTCAAAATTTAATGCATCAGAATTACCTAATGGGAGGTTCTTATTAAAATACAGATTGCCCCAGAGTTACTAATTTAGTAAGTCTGTGGTGGGGCTTGAGAACTGAAATTTATTTCAGGTTCCTAGATACTCATGTTGCTGCTGGTCTGAGCACCACATTTTGAGAACAAGTAGTTAGATGATTTTATACTAATGTCTCTCAAACTTCTTTGTGCATAAATATGATTTCTTGGACAAGAGAAAAGGAAGTAAAACTATAGTTGATCCTCATGTAGTTGGAAACATCTAGGAGAGTGTGTCCTCCATTGAGTTCATCCTTCACGGGTGTCATCAGAAATGAGGGTGGATCCGATCTAAGGTTCCAGATGCCTATTACTCCAGACCCTGAAAACCTAGGATGTAGGTACAGTAACTTAGTGATAACACAGATGAGGTTCATATCTTCATCTCCTAGTAACATTATTTATGAAATCAAAGAGTTACTGCTGTCATTCTCAATACCGTTAATGTCATCACTTAGACTTTATCAATTCCTTTCACCTCCTTCGTCTCATCTAACATCCATAACAACACTGCAAGAAAGACCATTATGATTATAAATAAGAAGAGAAGGAAGGAGAAGAGAAAGAGGACCAGAAGGGGAGTGAGGAAGAAAACTCCCACTGCACAGATGTGGAAACTGAGGTTGAATGACTTGTCCTTGTCATAAAACAAGTAAATTCCCGAGCTAAGATTCAAATCCATATTTGTCCACCATTAGGTTGTATATTCTCTCCAGTAAACTATGACATTTTTAGTAAGTTGGCACAGGGGATAACGATGGATATGAAAAAGAAAGCTGAGAAATTCTAGGGCTAGCTCATCTTCCAAAAGAAGGCTAACCTCTTGCTTCAGAAATACTAGCAAAGTCAACTCAGCCTATGTGGATGGGATGGGTGTTTAAGAGCATGGTGATCTTAGGTGGCTTACTAAACCTCTCTGTGCATCCATTTCCTTGCTTGAAAAATCAATGTCATAACACCTTCTTTGAGGAATTGTGAAGACTGGCAATATTATATAGGAAGAGCCTAACAGTCTTTGGCCCAAAGTAGGCCCCGAATAATGGAAGGCTCTTGTGATCTTGAGAATGATGATTACTCAGGGAGGTTCTAGGAATGAACATGTATGAGATGGGAGGCCAGGCAGAGGTTCAGATCCATGACTAGCAGGTTTAGCTTGAATAGACAGGGACACTTCTTATTTAACCAGGCCTTGGATGCCAGCTTTGAATATTAGTTTCTAAAGCTGTAATTTGCTAAACCAACCAGCTTGCAGGCCTTACTTCACAAATTATTACTTTGCTGTTTCAAAGGCCTCCCATAACTAGAACCAGCCCTCCACAAAGCAGGCAGAGAGTCAGAGCTGAGTTCCAGGAGGAAAGCATTGTCTCAGGGGCTGTAGACACACGCAGTATATTTTTTGGCCAGTGCTAGTTGGGTTTTTAGCAAGGAGAGAAAAGCCAGAATGTTAAAAAAAAAAAAAAATCACACAGCTTAGATGCTTAGATTTGGACAGAAGTTTGTCTCACTTTCAAACTCTAAACAGGGGCCCCTGGGTGGCTCAGCTGGTTGAGTGTCTGACTTCAGCTCAGGTCATGATCTCCTGGTTCGCGAGTTCAAGCCCTGTGTTGGGCTCTGTGCTGACAGTTCAGAGCCTGGAGCCTGCTTTGGATCCTGTGTCTCCCTCTCTATCTGCCCCTCCCCTGCTCACACTCTGTCTCTCTCTCTCAAAAATAAACAAACATTTAAAAAGCAACTCTAAACACGAACGCTGCCTCTGTTTCACTGACAAAATATTACTAACTTCGGTTAGAGACCTCGGGGAAGGCAACAGAAAAGTGATTTTTGGCAGAAGAAAGACTGAAGGTCCTATTTTTGAATGACTTCTGCAAATGTCTGCATTCTCCACCAAAGTAGGGGGAAAAAAAGTCTTTTTTAAAATTTTGTTCTAGTTTTACCTGGTAAGTGCTACATGAAACGTAGCTGAGTTGCCTGGAAGGCAAGTGAATTGCTGAAACACAGGGCTTTACTATTTGAGCCATAGATCTCACCCACTGTGGGGAAACATGTTTCCATGGGAAAACGTGGTCAGAGTTCCCTTCCGTGCAGCGGTGCCAGGAACACCTTTCCCTCACAGCCTTTCACTGAGTTCTGTGGGGCTGCGTGGTGTAATGGAAAGAGCTCTATATTTGGAACAAGATGACATGAGTTCCAGTCCCAGTTTTCCCACTCTATTAGTTGAATGACCCTTGGACTCTCTGTCTCCGTTTCTTTATCTGTCAAGCAGGCATGAAATCTCCCACTTCTCTGGGCTCTTTTGAGCTTAAAGGGAAATAATGTTTGCAGCCTCACTTTGAAAACTGCAAAGCCCCTGTACAATTTTGAAGAGTTGTTAGTAACTCTCCAGTCTGGTAGGATGTGAGCCCCCCTCCACAACTTCTACATGAAAGCAGGCATTCACTTCTCAGGGCTCCATGGCCAAGGCCCCAGTCCTCTCTCTCTGTGGAGACGTGCCTGCCTCTGTCTCCAGGCTGCCTGGGTGTGTCTCCTCTCAAAGCTTCAACTTCCAAAATTCATAAGGTCTGAGATAAAGAAAACTAAAAAGGAACAATGATTGCCACACATGTGGACAACATACAATGTGTGGTATAGATCACGCCCCTGCTTGGGGCCCTGCCGGCAGGGCACAGGGTAGAGGGTGGAAGGTGTGTCTGAGGAGGAAACAGCGAGTGCAGGGGGCCAGTGACTTTCCAGCTCCAGGAGGTGGGATTTCGTCACATCCCCTGCCCTCATCCAGAACCGAAATACCACTGAGAGCTTCTGCCCTCTGTGGCCACTGAAATAGGTCAATAAATGAAGCATCAGATTAAAACCTGTATCCAAAAGCTATTCATCTTGCCTCTAGCAGAGGTCCTTAGATTGAGTGATAATGTTAGTTGCAAACCCAGGAGACTTATTAAAGCAAGCCCCTGCTGCATTGGACAGCACTGCCTGAAGGGTGTACTGAGACCCCCCCCAAGGTGTCAAGGGAGTCTTCTGGATCATTCATCCTGCCTGTGCCAGCCCTAAACCAAGCTCTTCCTTTGCTGTTTCCCTGCAGAAATGGTCTTTAAATTATTCCTGTGCCTCAAGGGAAAAAAGGTCTCATCTCTTTGGAGTTGCCCTAAAGGGGTCCCAACCACCATTACAGGTGCACCCTTTCCATAAACCATCCTTTCTGGATTCATCCCCAAACAGGCCACAATTTCCTGCCTCCCTGCTTTCATGTCGGCTGTACCCCCAACTTGGTAGAACACTTCTCCCCACTTCCTTGCCTGCTGTCGGCAGAGGCTTATTGAAATCCTACTCATTTCCAAGGTCCAGCTCAAATACCGTTTTCTCTAGGAAGCCTTTCCTGATCCCAAACCCCTTTCACAGCCCCTGCCCCCCATTTCCCCTTGTCTAGTCCATAGCCAACCTCTACTCTTTGATGCTAATTTTGTTTTCACAAAGCACAACATATCAAAAGGCTTAAGCCTGTGCACATGTTCCAGCATCTCAGATATGTGTGCCTGCCACATCCTGGAAAGCTGAAAGCTTCTCTTTCCTTATCTCTAATAGGGACAGAATCAGAATATCTACTTCATGGAGGTGGGATAAGCAGCAGAAGAAATGGAGGTATATTTTAATTTTGGAAATATGATAAATTCATCATTGTGATTTTTAGTATGGCTCCCTAAGCTTCTGTTTTTTTTTTTTAACTTCTCAATAAGGCCAATCTGATATCTGGATCCCAGGTGCTCAGATCCAATTCTGATCCAGCACAAAAAATTAGAAATGTCTGATGAGGGGCACCTGGATGGCTCAGTTGGGTAAGCATCCAACTTACACTCAGGTTATGATGCCACAGTCTGTGAGTTCAAGCCCCATGTCAGACTCTGTGCTGATACCTCGGAGTCTGGAGCTTGTTTCCATTTCTGTGTCTCCCTATCTCTCTGCCCCTCCCCCTCTCGTGCTCGCTTGCACGCGCGCTCTCTCTCTCTCTCAAAAATAAACAAAAAAAGATTTTAAAAAATTAATGTCTTTTGAATTAAAAATAATTAAAATAAAAAACAAAAAAAATGAATAAATCAAATCAGAGTCCGGAAACGGGACAGAAGACTCCTTTTAACATTAAGAATGACCGCTTCCCTTTCTCTCCCCACTATTGAATGCTGAGAATGAACTGAGGGTTGAGGGGGAAGGGGGAGGGGGAAAAAGAGGTGGTGATGATGGTGGAGGGCACTTAAGGGGAAGAGCACTAGGTGTTGTATGGAAAACAATTTGACAATAAAATATTATGGGAAAAAAAAAAAAAGAATGACCGCTTCCCCATCAGTTAAGTTAGGGTTCTCCTGATATTCCTTTTCATAGCACCTAACTGTTCTCTTCACAGAACCTTATCATAACATGAATCTTCCTTGTAGTCTGTTGGTTTAATTTACTTCAGTTGCATTTAACAAGTCCCCCAAAGATGGGGACCACTTGCCTTTTGCCCAATGAACACCTACCACCTAGGACAGCTTTAATTTTTGTATCTGCTAAATGAAAGAAAACACTGATATTTCTACTTATCAAAAGAGAACACCATGGCCAGATGGAAGGCGATGTCAAAGGGTAGCCTTTCATTCAATAGCTGTTAGTATAAGCAGAGGCACCTTCCTTCTTGCCCCCATCCCATCCTCTAGGCTGGGTTGGAGGCCCAGTGTTTGTTCCCATTGCTCCTTCCACTTTCCCCCATTGAAACAAACACATCACATGTGACCCTGTCTGCTTGCCTTCTGGACTGTGATCTCAAAAACAGAACCACACTTTTGTCTCTGTCCTCCGTGCACAGCAGTGGGGGCTGAAACACAGGGACAGGGCACAACCACAAGTGTGAAGTTCTGTTTGACGTGTGGTTCAAGGCCCCTCTTCTTCTGATGCTCACGTGCTTTTTCTTTTATTTGGTCTCTCTGTTGGCCAAAATTTCCCCATGTTTACACATGTCAATGGTGGAACACAGAAGTGAAATTTTGGTTTTACAATTTATATTGGTAACTTCATGTTCATTTGACAAGTCTACCCTGTTTCTAACAAGCGCACACTTTCCTTCCATCGTGGACTACAGATCTCCTACAATATGGAGTGACATGCATAATGTGGCTTGTGGTGGGAACATTGGGAACTGTGAACCCACAGGGAAGACCTGGGGAGAGGGGTGAATGATGAATTTTTATGGAACTCGCCTTCCCCTATGTGTCCAAAGCCAGAAAACCCAGCAGGGTCTCTTGGAGAAAAGTTTTAAAGACAGCTCAGGGTTTGGAAAAAGTGTCCCCTGCAAATGGGAGAAATCCCATAACTCACTGACCATCACAGAGTCAGAAGAGCCCAGGTAGCTGCCACGTGGAGAAAATGATACAAGCATAGAATCAAAAAGTTCAATGTCAAGTCATAGGTACCGAGAGATAATGGTAATGGTCCAAGCCACAGAAGATGTGAGCCAGGGCAGCTGGGAATGCGAGCAGTATTACCTGTAAACACAAGGCACTGTCCTGTACGATTTGTCACAGTTCTCAAAACAACTCTTCGATGCTGCTATTGTATATGGGAGGTGGGACGGAGGGTCAGGAGGCTTAGCAATCTGCCCAGAGTCACACTGCTCCTAAGGGACCACGTCAGGATTGGAAACCAGATCTGTGTGCGCCAAATGCATGACTAACCATATTCTATGACAGTGCCGCCTGCTCGATGCTTAGGCTGCCTCTGGCTGATCTCTCTGGAATGAGCCAGAGCTGTGTTCCCAGGCTTGGATGAGCTTCTATGGGAAAAAAAGAAGAGGAGGGAGGAAAGAGGAGAGGAAGAGAAAAATAGAAAGAAAAAAGGAGAAAAAGAGAGAGAAAGAAAGAGAAAGGGATTCTGGATCTATGCCAGCCCTATTGAGAAATATTTTCAGGACTGTGACCTGAGACTTTATACCTGAAACCCTCTCCAGGTGATTCTTGTACCCAGAGCAGACAACCATGGATCTGGAGGGGGCTTCTGCTCTGGCTGTGATGTTGGACTTGTGAGTTCTAACACCCTTTGCAGTGTCTGGGCTGTATGTCCCAAGTTTCCCTGCTTGTGGTGCTCAGAGTCAAAGCTCTTCATACTCGTTGAAGAAAAAGTACTAAAGATACATTTCCATGCTTTATTAATTATGAAATACATACTTTGCTTTGGTCTTTCAGTATATCTGAAATTGAGACGTGTCCTACAAGTGATGATGACATACCAACAGTTACCATCACCCAGGTAGATGTCACTGGGTGCACCTTGTGTGCACTTGGTTGTCATTCCTGGTGGTACAACTGGATACAGACAGCCCTTGATGTCTTAGGCCACCAACTCCTACAGAACTAATTGTGAGGGAAACAAGAGTCCCGGCTGTTGGTGGACAACCTTCTTCACTGACAACTGCCACGAAGATCAGGAAAGCACTGGCATTAAAACTTGAAGGAAAATCCCAGAGGTAACAATGGAGTCTTCACTGAAGAAGAGCTATAATAAAAATGAATGATATACTCTATATGCTATGATGGGGACGAATGGTGAAAGAAGCCAGTCATGGAAGATCACATATTGTTAAGATTCCATTTTTGCGAAATGTCCAGGGCAGGCAAATCCATGGAGGTGGACAGGAGATTAGTGCTTATGTGGAGCTGGGGAAATAAGAGGAAGAAGAGGGTGGATGCTAATGGGGAGGGGGTGCTGACAATGTCCTAAAATTGATTATGTCGGTACCTCCAACTTTGCAAATGTACAAAAAGAAACCCTATTAAATTGTATACTTTAAAGAGACAAACTATATTGCATGCAACTTATATCTCAAGATAGCTGTTATGAAAAACTCAAAAATGATGAGATGTTGGGAGTGGGGGAATCAAATGCAGTATAACGAGTCCTCTGGCTGGTAAAGAGAACAATAGCATATGGAAAAACCCAGCATTCAACGACCTTGAGTCAGAAAGTGATTCGGTAAAGTCAAAGCTGAACATCCAGAAATGTTATGGATATTTGAACATTTGTTTACTTTTATACCACTAAAGTGATATATTACAAAAATATAATCACAATACATGAGCTCTTTCAATAAGTCTAAAATTCTAATTGCGAAGAAAGTACCAGCTTATGGTTGAGTTGGCAGCATTTTCCTTTTTCTTCTTAATGGCACCTAAAATAAAGTGACTCTTAAAATCAATGGCATGTCGATGTGATGAAGATACGGTATTTGAGCCTCAGCCAGTTTTTCTCATCAGTGACTAGCCGTTAAATGCCCGATAGACCCCTTCGCACCTCCATTCCTAAGCTTTCATATCTCTCTAGTGGATTTATTTCTAAGGATCCTCCTGACTCTCAGAGGTTCCAGTTCTAATTTAAATTTCTATTCATGTCTGGTGGAAAATTCACCAATCGTTAGATCCTGCACCAGATCGCAGACTTCAGATATAAGGCAGAGAGGAAAATAGCACATCCACCTAAATATCAATTTCCTTCTACTGAAAAGGAAGATGCTAGAAGAGAAAGGTAAAATGACTTCTTGTACTTTTCCCTTTATTATCTGCAGAGTTTCATTTCTTAATCCTCTCTGAATCCCAGATCCCCAGAGATCTGACAGTGAATGGAATAACACATTAAGAGGGGAAACTCTGGGCCTGTGGTCAAAATGTGTTCACAACAGCAGCCAACTGCCTGGGCGGCAGCTTTGGCCCCTGGATGAGTTCTTGGTGTGTAACTGTCCAGCCTGTAGGTGGCTTCCTGCCGATCCTGTGTTCACGGCAGCCACCAGAACACCTAAAGCGCTAAGCCCAGCGGGAGCTCACACAGACACAAGACGTTCAAAAAGAAAAACAATGGAAGGAGAGAAAGCCTTGTAAAGCATCATCAGAGGAAACTTTTCTTAGTAGGTTCAAGAATTCCTTTAGTTACCAGACTGCATATTTCAGATTATTTTTAACTAAAATGGAAAGGCCCATGTTTATGTCAGTAGTCTTCCAGATAAGAGAGAAATTGCAAGTGCTTACATGTCCAACACTGGAGAAATGGTAAATAAAATCTGGACTGTCCATGTTATAAAACTGTATACAGACACTAAAATGTTTGCAAGTAGTTGGCAAAATATTTTGGGGGGTGGGGAGGAAAAGCTTAGATTCTACCATCTAATTAAAAAAAGGAGAAAAAATGTAAAATACATGTTTTCCATTATATAGACAATATGCATTGGTTGGAAAAAAAATCTAAGAAAATTCTGATCATCTCAGACCTGTGGTTTTCAGAAAGTTTGTTTCAGAGAGTTTCCCATTTCTGCTTTCCCTTTCTACAATGCATGTGACACAACACCATTTTCTACCATGGAAATTAGTCTATATAATCTTAAATCTCTTTTTAGTATAAAAAAATCTGTTCATTATAGATAATTTAAGGAAATGAAGAAAATATAGATCTGCCAGACCTAACACAAAGAAAACAACTTATGGTGGCATTTCAGTATATACTCTTATAGTCACTGTTGCTTGAATCAATACACAACACACAACACACACGACTGTATAGGCCAAAGTGAAGTTTAACCAGACTGTAACTCTGCTTTCTGAGAACTAGCCCCAAGACACATAGTTCTGGTCTGTTTACCCAAGGTTTTCCCAGGTAACCCTAAATCTTTAATCATAGCTTACTGAATCAAGAGTGAAAATTTAACCCAAGGTGGCCCAATCATATTTCTTTTCTCCAGGGAATTAAAGCTGGGAATACTAAGGTATAGGCAAGATAGGCAGATGGCCCAAATGCCTACTGGGACAGTGACTCTATGTCATGAGCAGAGGCAACAGATAATGGGCTTCTGGAAGACTGAGAGAACACCCGTGATTCCTAATAACTCCCAGTTCCCATGTCATTTTGAATCACAAGACTCCCCCTTCAGTTCTAAGTACAGACATCCACTCCCCTGCAGCCAAAAATACATTAATTAAAACATGTAAGATGCTAATTTGTAATAGGCTTTCTCCAGTGGTAATATTTAGATGATTTCCTTTATAGTTCACATTGTCCTCAACCTTCTTGCATGTAAATATTTTATGAGCATTTTTTCCTAGAGTAAGCTTTCTTCTGCTAGGTATTGGTAATATTTGCCTTTAAGAAAGTTGTATTAATTCACATTATAATCAACAAACTATAATGTGGCCTAATACATTTTATATAATTTTTTTAATTTTTAAATTTTTTTTAAATTTATTTTTGAGAGACAGAGAGAGACAGTGCGAGCAGGGGAGGATCAGAGAGAGAGGGAGACACAGAATCTGAAGCAGGCTCCAGGCTCTGAGCTGTCAGCACAGAGCCTGATGCAGGGCTTCAACTCATGAACTGTGAGATCATGACCTGAGCTGAAGCCAGACACTTAACTGACTGAGCCACTCAGGTGCCCCTATAATTTTTGATGAAATAAAAAAGTGACAAACTTTTAGTGGTTCATAAGATCCTCTAAGATCTATTGTTCATAGGAGGGGCTAATAAGTCCCATCACTTCAATTGAACAAACTATCTTAAAATAAGAGCAATTCAAGTTGATATGCTTATTACTTTTGGTCAAAGATCATTGGAAGAGTGTTCAGAAAAAAAATGGTTAAATTTATTATGATCTTTAAAAATAACTTAGAAAAATCTGAACAAAGCCAAGTTATAGATTCTTGGGCAAAGAGATAACAGTTTTAAGTTATTAAGGGACATTATCAGTCCCATCCATCAAAGCATCGTTTTAAGACTATTATTTCTGTAATAACCTTGATGTTTGATCTTTTGAATCATCCAGTCTCCCAAAAACGTCATACAGTATCAGTGTTGGATAGCAATATAGCTTTTCTGGAACTATTTTAAGCTGAATATTAGCTCTACTAAATATGCATCCTAAGGACCATCTGGCAAGGTTTTTTTTTTTTAATAGAAAGAAAAGCTTTGAAGAAAAATGAGGGGAGTTCTTAATACTCATGGGTTTCAGGATGATAGCATAAAAGGGGACTACTGCTCTCCCTTGTTGATTATGACATAGTTTGAAACAGAATGTCCTACAGAAAAAGAAGCTTCAGTGAATACAGGAGTGTTGATAGCTCTTCAAGATCCTGATTTCAATTCTTTTGGATATAAACTCAGATGAGGGATGGCTGGATAATATGGTAGTGGAATTTCTACTTTTTTCAGGAACCTCCATACTGTCCCAGAGTGGCTGTACCACTTTACATTCCCATCAGCAGAGCACAAGGCTTCCTATTTCCCTACATCCTTGCCAACACTTGTAGTCTTTTGTTCTTTTGATAAAAGCCATCCTAACAGGTGTGAGGTGATGACTCACTGTGGTTTGGAGTCACAACATCCAAGGTGTCAAAGTAACCAAATGTCCATCACTGGATGGAGAGATAAGGGAAGTGGGGAATATACACACAATGGAGTAGAAGTCTTTAAACAAAAGGAAATTCTGCAATATGTGATGATATGAATGAGCCATGAGGGCAGTAGGCTGAGTTCTAAATAAGCCAGTCACAGAAGGAAAATGCTGCATGGTTTCACCTATACGAGATAACCAAAATAGTCAAACAAAATCAGAGAGTGGTTTCCAGGGGCTCCAGGAGGCGGAAATGGGCCATTGCTAATCAGTGGGCATAATATTTCAATTCTGCAAGGAGTAAGTTCTACAGATCTGATGTACATGGTACCTATAGTTAACAATACTGTATTGTTCATTTCAAAATTTGCTAAGAGAGAACCCATATTAAATGTTCTTACCATAATAAATTCTTTTTGAAAAAAAGAAGCTTAAAATTGCTTAAAAGTCAGAAGTCTGGCAAGGTAGACTAATGCAGCTTGTTGCCACACACTATTTGCAGAGTTGAACCAGTGCTCCCTTTTAAATCATGTTCCCTTAGGACAATAGTCTTTATTTTCCCCATCGCCTTCTCCAGTGGCCTCTCTTGAAAAATTATCCTCATCCACAGATGGTCAACATTATGATGGAATTTTGTTTTTCTCTCATGTGAATTTGGAGCTGATAGAAGCTTCTCAGCTCCTTGCTGGGACCTGCTGACAAACCCGCTGGCTCCAGAACTATCTGTGACGTCAGGATGATGCTTCTGAGGTTCCTGGTGGTACCTTCTGCCGACCTACAGGGCCCAGTGGGACAAGCACTGATGGGGACGTGGAGTTCAGACTTTGTCACTGTCCCCACAAAGCCAATGTAAGCTGGAGTGGCTGACAGAATCCTTCATTGCCTCTTCCCCATTAAAACATGGCAGAGACTAGTTTTAACAGGGGGAATGGGAACAGGGTTAATGATATCAAATTCCCTTTGGAAGTACTTGGGAAGAAACTACCAAACCAGGCCCCTTTTATAAACTAAGAGGGATGCTTTCAAAATTCTCCAATAGCACTCTGTGGCTGCCGTTCTCGTATTCAATAATGAATCAACCCTTGCACTGAGGTGGTCATACTAAGGAACATACAGTGTCCAGGGAGAAATGATATATCCACATGAAAAATGGGGTGTCCCCAGATAGGAGGAGGAGACAGGAGGCAACCCAGAAGCCCTCCGTGTCTAATCAAGTGACTCACTTGTGACAGAATCCCTCCCACCCTCCAAAAAAAAAAAAA
>NC_043712.1:17094565-17173813 GCF_006229205.1 Suricata suricatta | reverse complement strand
GCCTGGCTTAATGGGGCTGTGTCTGGGCCTTGCCTCTAAGCCAGGCTCTGGCAGAGTCAGAAGGCGGCCCTCCTGCCTGGCCCCACTGCAGGCAGTGGCATTTGCTTAAGGCGATTCCAAGTCCAGGCCAAGGGGGCGGAGATGGCAGGAGGCTTCGTTCTGGTTCTATCTGCACTGACTTCCCATGTGATCCTGGATGTGTCCCTTTTTCTGCTCTGGGCCTCAGTTTTCCCACCTTTGCCAAAAGTTGTTTCTTCTAAATCAATAATTCCCTACTGTGGCTGCTTAAGAGAATCACGTGAGGAGCTTGCACACAATGAATGCCTGAGCCCCTGCCCCACAGATTCTCATCCAGTGGGGTCTGGGCAACAGTAGTTTTCAGAAGCGCAACAGATGATCCCAGCAGGGACCCAATGCCTAGAATCCATGGCCTTGGGGACATCAGAGAGCCCTGTGAATGCTGTCATTTAACAGTTCTTTGAAAGAAGTGAAGGGGTAGAAACAGCATTCTAGAAGGAGAAATCCTGACGGTTCTTTTGTCTTTAAACCTCCATCTAATCAAATGGCCTCAGTGAACTGATGGGTAAACTGAGGCTCAAAGAGAAGAGAGGAGTCCAAAGCCATCTAGGACTTCACTGGTAGCCTGGTCTAAACCTGGGTCTCCTGACTCACATTAAAAATACTACAATAAAGACAATAAAAGGATTCACAGGAGGGTGGAGGAGAAGCTGAAAGTAAAAAAAGAAAGGAAAGATAGGAGGGCACATTTTTAAATGAAGAGAAACAAATAAAAGAAAAGAACGGGAGGCAAGGGAAGGGGGCCGTGTAGAAGGGGAAGAAAGAAATAAAAGCCACGGCAGGGGCACACGTCGCTCAGAGGGTCCCCAATGAGTCAGGGCAGCTCTGAGCCACACTTGGCGGTACAGCGCGTATTCGAAAATACAACCAGGGCAAGAGCTCCGCTCCCAGCTGGGGCCCCAGGCCCAGGCTGGAGCCTGTGTGGGGGCGGTCTGACTCACAGCTGCTGCTTCCTCCCCCTGCTTCCAGCCTCTTGCTCAATCCAGGCAGCAGGCAGAACGGATGCTCTTGTGCAAGGTGATCCCAGAAGAGAGGTCCTGGGACCTTTAGGATAGACTTCTGGTATGAGGAAGGGAACAGGTGGGGCGGGGAGACCCGGGGCGACTCTGGAAGATGCATGCCTACCCTCTTCTTTCTCCAGGCTGAGGCCCACGGCCTCTGGAGTGCCCATCCCTACCGACATCCTACCTACCATGGTATTCAAGGCCTCCTCCTTCTGGTCCTGTGAGGTCTTTATTCAGGTCCTCCTCCATGCTTTTCACACTGCCTGTAAGCCCAGCCATTTCCCCAAACATGAATAGAAGTCTCCTGCCTCCACACCTTTGCATGTCATGTGCTCACTCACTCATCCTATTGAATCCCTAGGTATCTTTTAAAATCCATCTTATAAAAATCTCACATGAAATATCCCTCTTTAGTCTCACTCCTTCCCAAGGGCCCTCTCAAGATCTCCAGTGAGAATCACTCTTTTCCCCTTCTACATTTCCACATCAAGTGTCGTACCCATCCTCTGCAGTACCTACCCCACCCCCACACTAGTGGATCAGACCACAGAACTGAAAGTTTCTAGGTGACCAGATTATGTCCATTTAACATCTTTCGACAGTGGACTGGGACAGACACACCTGTTTGATGTGTGCTTTGAGTCACAGCACCCTCAACTGCAAGACCAGGGTGTCAATTCTCACCTCGTAGGGACAATGTGGCCATTGCCATCATCAGTGTGGGTGAGGAGGAGATCAGGAGAGGAGAAAACAGAGAAAATAAGAATGAACACTAAAGGTAAGGCTGCTGGTAGGTTCTGTTACTAAGGAGGAAACGGGCTGGTAGAGCTGAAGAAACGTTTTACTCAAGACCTCATACCCTCCTCCTAATAGCACCATGAGATAGGCTGTCCCTAAAAATGGAGAAAGGCTCTACCTAATGTAGGAAATCTTGGGACAAGGCCAGATTACAAGGTGGACCTTCCTGGCTTCTGAGATACCTACTCTTGCTCGATGGCTCCACTGCCTGTCAGGAAGACAAACAGGCTTGGCCACAATATCAGCAGATGTCAGCCTTTGGGCTTGATGGGACCTAACCGAGAGCCTAAAGGAGGGCAAAACACATGCAGGGGAACCCTGCCAGCTCTTTCATAGGAAGCCAGGATGTGCAGTGGGGAGAGGAGAAGGGGCATTCCAAGGGCCTGCACAACTCTTTAGGAAAACATTTATTTGGTTTCATCATCCCAAGGAGATTCTCAATCATGGTGACTTTCTAATATTAATAGATATGGAATCAATGGAGGGGGCAGGGGGATGTAAAAAATAAAGGTTCCCAGAAATTCTGATTTAGTAGCTTTGGAGTCAATGCCGTAATTTGCATTATCAACATGTTCTCCCTAGTGATTCTGATATAAACGGGCCACACATTGCCAAACACTTTAGCCCATGCTTTGACCTGAATCATCTCTCTCCTCCTAGCCTAGCCAGCCCCACACTCAGAATTCTCTTTTACTGAGAACACTGATTAAATTGATGTGTGTTCCCCTTTCCCCTCCTTCTGGTGCCAACACCATTTCCTCCCATCCTGTTTCGTCAGGGCCTCTAGGGGAGAATTATCTGAGGGGCAATAGCATCCTTCCACCTCAGGAAGGCTAGTCCCTGCTCATGAGCTTCAGATCCTTCAATCCCCCCTCTTGACTCTTTTGGAACTTATTTCTATCCGTTACTATAGTTTCTTCCTCAAAAATTGCTTCTTCTTCTGTAGATCTTTCCATTTGGGGGATGGGCTCCAAGCTCTACATAGTGATCCTGGCTCAACCCTCAAAGTCTATATCCACTCTTCCCACTCAGCCTTCTGCTACACATACACACACACACACACACACACACACACACACACCCCACCACCACCACCACCACCACCACCCCCCCTACCACCACACACCACCACCACCTTCACACTCCCGCAGATTCTACCTCTCAGTATCCCTCCTCATTCCATCCTCACTGTATGACTCTCCTTTAGTCCCTATTTCTTCCCCCAGAGCACTTGCAGTTCAAGGAGACTGAAGAGGAGAGTATGAGGGGTAAGAGGTCAAACTGGGCCTACTTGTCTCAGAATCTCAGGAAATAAGAAGAGCCGTGGAGAATTAGGGGGAGTCAGAGAAACGGAAGATGATGTCTAACCAAGTTTGTAGCTCTATCCATAAAAATATGGCCAACAGATTTTAAAATAGCTTTCCATACAGTATGTCTACATATGTATAAATATATATACATACACATGCATATGTGTAGATACACACACATACATGAACATACTTGCATGTATATACTTGTTCACATATACATAAAACATGTGCATATAACATATACACATACATGTGTATGTAACTGACTGTAATAAATTTTAGAGGAACAAAAGTATCCACGAAGACTGCTTTTTTTTCTCAGCAGCTGCCAGAGGCCAGAGTTGGCCACTGGGCTCTTGTAATGAAGAAGATTCTAAGATTCTTCCATCATGAGATGTGTGAAGGTGTGAGTGAGCGAGCAAAGTCTTTTCTTAACCAACTTCCTTTGCATGCCTCAGTTAACCCATCATCTAAAATAGGCATATTATTAGAAAAATCATGTGTTTTGTTCATTTTCATTTCTTTCCTTTGGAGGTGTTATTGTGTGTGTGTGTGTGTGTGTGTGTGTGTGTGTGTGTGTATGGGGTGAGGATGAGGGCTTATCTTAACTAAAAGTGAGTTTAGAAAAAAAGAGTGTTTTTCAAACCACTTATTACTAATCAGAGCTCGTGGAAAAACTCACCAGGTAAAGGCAAGGCTCTCTGCTAGTAGCAGAGCAATTTCCTGTCTATTCTAATTTGCCTCCCTCAGTGGATCTTGAGATGCCTCAAAATATCCCTCAAGTTCTAATAACATAGTTTTAGAAACTGTTGATGTAGTCCAAACTCCTTATTTTGAGAACGAGAGAAAGAGGGAGAGTCGCTGTAGCTCACACAGCCATAGTACTAGAGTGTGAATCCCTGATTACCAACTCCCACACCTGTGTTCCTCCGGCTAAGGTTCTTCCATGTGTGCTGCGGTGATAACACCAAATCAGGCTCAAAGGAAAGATGAAGATCCAAGGCTGGTGCCCTGAAAGTTTGCATCACCTGGAACTAGGTTTGGGTCCAGCCACTCTGGTCCAAGCCAACATGTTCACAGCAAATGAGCATTCCCAGACTCTGTAGGGCAGTCAAGGGCTTTTGGTGGAATTTTATTGCTTCCTTCAGAAATACATGAAGCTATTTGTGTCATGACAAGAATGGGAAAGGTTCTCGGGGTGAGGGGGCACTAGGGCTGAAGGCAAGAGACCCAACACAGAGAAGACCAAAGCAGCATCAGACTGAGGCAAGGGGGGAGAGGGAGTTGAGGGTTTTCCCTGGCTGAGAGTCTTAAGAGGTGTCTGAGCCCAGCTTAGGCAAATCCCCTCTTGAAGAACAAGTTCTTCCTCTCTTTGCTTTTTTCTTTCTTATTTTTCTTTTTTTTAATGGTCTGTGAATTTACAGACATGTCAGGGAAGAGGCCGAAGAGTCTACCTTTGACTCTAAAACAAGACTGATCAATAGTCAGTCTTACCTCAGTTCATTTTAGTTCCCAAATTAAAAATAAATAAAAAGGATGCAACATTAGATGTTTACAGCATTTGCCTACAAGAAACCCTAAGTGAGGCAGTGAAGTCCAGACAGCATGGGGCCAAGGCTCAGTGTACATTTTCCTTCACTTTTCTCTTCTGGGCCTCAACTTCTCCTGTTTGCTATACCGTCAGCAGATATTTACTGAGCAACAACTATATGTAGGGCAGTGTTAGGCCCTGAGAAATGAAAAGCACATGTGGAAAAAACTGTTCTTGAAACACTTATAAGTGTATAGCTCACAATGCAGTAGAAAGAGTCTGGGCTTTGGAAAGGGAAAGATCGGAGCCCAAGTCAAATTTCTATCTGCCCAGGCTACTGTGATTCTGGCAAAGACCTTCAGCTGAATCTCCACTGGGTCCAGGCAGGAGGCTGTGATAACAGCACCCACCTAGCACAGCCCTGAGCATGTGGTCGGTACTCAATAAAAGTTACTGCCTTTTTTTACCTCTCTTAGAGAATCCGGGGAAGTCAGAGTTGGGGTGAACTTGTTCCTCACCTCTTTGTCCTTGAGCAAAAGTTGAAGTTTGGAAAATTACCAAAGAAGATCAGAACACTTAAGCCCCTGCTTACCTTTTGTTTCATACATTGGGCCTTTCTAAATTGGGTTTTAAAAAAGGGGGGTTTGCTGATATTAAAAGGAAGAAGGGGAGAAGGAGAAAAAGAGGGAAGGGAGGGAAAGAGAGACATCAAAAAAGATAAAAGAGACTGAGAAATGAAAAAAGAGAAAGAAATCATGAAAAAAATCAAGAAGTAGATTGGTTGAGGAAAGGGCTCCTATTATTGATAGGTAGATGTATTAAAAGTGTAAATTGCTCAGTGAGCATTGAATGATGAGGGAATGAATGATTAACCTATTAAATGTTGAAACTCAATCTGCTTGTGACTGATTTACTCTCAAGTTTTTATAAGTTAGCACAAATTACTTTATCACTAAAATAACCACTTCCTTCCATTACACTTCTTAAGTGGGGTAGAAAAGTATGAAGCAATGGTTGGAATACTGAAAACCTAAGATCTATGCTAATGCCACAGACACAGAGTGGTGTGGTGGGGGAGAAATGGCATAACCTTTTTCTTGACTAAGTCCTTATCCAGTAAGATCCCACTCCTGAGAAATGAATTGTTCCCTTCAAGAGGCAACATGTTTGCACTCATAGGTCTAACAGGAGAACAGGAGAAGCCTAATGGAGGACCAGGAGGAGGGGAAGAGGGAAAGAGAGGTGGGGAGAGAGAGGGACGCAAAACTTGAGAGACAATTGAACACTGAAAATGAACTGAGGGTTGAAGGGGGGGAAGAGGTGGTGGTGGTGGAGGAGGGCACTTGTGGGGGAAGAGCACTGGGTGTTGTATGGAAACCAATTTGACAAAAACTATTAAAATAAAAAGAATGTGAAAATAAAAAGAGGCAATGGGTGTGTATTTAGGGGGCAGGGTCCTGGGTCTCGTCCTCCCACTGCCACAGATTTACTGTGTGGCCAGCAGTCAGTCCCTTCCTGGGTAAAAACCATTCTGTTGGGTTACACGGCCTTTACCAAAGTATGGGACACGTCAGAATTAAACCACTTAATGAAAAAAAAAAACTTTCTAATTTTCTTTCAGTCCTTTATATTTAATCATGGAGAATGGCTTCATTTAGTGCGGATATTCTTTTGACAACTCCGTAACAATGTGCCAACCTCCCTTCTCTACAAGACAGAGCAAGCCCGGGCTCAGAACCTTCTAAAGGCACTACTGCCTTATCCATAATTCTATAAAACTGCTTTGTTTTCATTGTATTGATTTTTAGAGTTAGCTTCTATTCATGGCAAATAATCCTGGCTTCCCATTTACTGGTAGTGACATAAATTTCCATTTTGAAATCATTGATTTAACCAAAAATAAAAATAATAAAAAAGATAGAAAGAAAAGAAAGAAAGGAAGAAAGAAAGAAAAAGAAAGGAGTCAGTTTCAAGAAGAACATGTCAAGTTGTTGATATCTCAGGGATGACAAGATTGTGAAGCTGATGCTCAAATGAGGGCTAGAGAAACTGTCCTCGATGATTTACCAGGGTCCTTTCGAGGAGGGGAAACTCTGGGATTATCTGAGCTTTTCAAATTCTGAAACTGCCAGCCAGAACATTCCGAAGGGGATCAAATGAACTTTAGTTTTCAAGGGAAACCAGGTTTTGGTTTCTGGGAAAACTAAACTGTATAGAGGGATACTGAGAGGTTCAGACCACCTATCTTCCTCAATCCGTTGTCCATAGGGGAGAGAGGCAGGTCTGCAGAGGCCCTGGAAAGAATACGGGCTCCTTACTCTTGAGCCCACAGAAAACAGCCCTCTGCTGCCCAGAGGCCACCCCAGCAAGAGGTTGAGGCCCCAGGATTTCTCCGAGCTCCCTGGCTGGGGCCTCTCTGCTCCCTGGCCAAGAAGAGAGACAAGTCCAGCTGCACAGGCCAGCCCACTCATGCGCAGCTGGAATCTCTGGGCCAAGACCAGCCAGGGGCCCGGATACAGTCTCCTTCTCCCGCACACCCACCCTACCTCAGTATGAAATACAGCAGAGCAAGAAGGTAACACCAGGGTGACCCCAAATTGCAGAGAATGGGTTTAGATGGGATGGGAATGGGTTATTTCTTCCCTGCTCAGTATCCTTCACCCCCTATCCCCCCCACCCCCCAGGCCATCAGAGCTCACCAAGACCTCTGACTCAAGCTGACCTCAGGGAAAGCTATTGGACAGTGCTCTGAAGACAATGAGGAAGAGGAGGAGGAGGAGGAGGTTCCCCAGCTATGGAGGGGGGAAGAGAAAAGGAAGGGAATAGATTGCTCCAAAGATTTAACATTCACTGAACAATACATACAGTCACCTGAATTAAAACAAAAACAAAAACAAAACAAAACAAAACAAAAAACTCCTAACCCTATACCTAACAGCTGAATGACAGGGGCTGCTGGCTATGGAATGGGGAGAGGTCTCAGTATACAGGAGCTGGGGAAGAGATCGATTATCATCCAGGATAAATTAATATCTCAAGTCGGGGGCTGCTAGTTCTGTGAGTACTAGTTCGACCCACTAGTGGACACGTCTCCAACTCACAGCACGACAGGACTGGCCTGGGCACAAAGGAACTATGTGGTCCTCCATTACCATGCACAGAGCAACACGGAAGTTGACATCTACCAGGTGCAGGGCTCAGAGGACAGTGGACAACAGTCCAAAAGGGGGTGCCTCTGCCCTCCATGTACTTTACCTTGCAGCAGGAAAAACAGAAAATTTGAATAGATAATTGCAATGACATGTGAAGAGATCTCTTAGGTGAGTGAGTGCTTGAGTCTCAACTCACCTCTACTAAGAAGTTATGGAGAAGGGTACCTGGATGGCTCAAATCGGTTAAGTGTCTGACTCTTGCTTTTGGCTCAGGTCATGATCTCAAGGTTGTGAAATGGAGCCCTATGTCTGGCTCCATGCTTAAGATTCTCATTCTCTCAACTCTCTCTCTCTCCCTCCCTCCCTCCTGCTCACTCCTGCTCGGGCACTCTCTCTCTCTCAAACAAGCGTTGGAGACGTCTGGAAAACTGTCTCTACATCCCTGGTCTGCAGTTTCTTCATTGGTGACAAGCATGGGGGTCAAGATCCATGACTTTTAAGCCTTAGGGATTCTAGAAGTGTCCAGGGCCACTGAGCATGAGGCTGCAGCCTGAATCCCTCAGCCTCAACTTTTATTTTGTCTTGTACATGGAGCCTTTCCAAATCGCGAATAAGGAGGGATATATGTTAACTTAGCTTTAAAATGAAATAGTAAAAAATAAAAATAAAAGGGCAATTCACTTTTAAAAAAAGGAGGAGGAAGAGGAGGGGAGAAAAGGAGAGAAGGGGGAAAGGGAGAGAGGGGGAGAGGGGGAGAGATACACTAAGTACAAAAAACCCCCCAGAAAACAGAAGTTAGAAATCATGAAAGAAACTAAGGAGGTTGATAACTTAACAAGATGATCACCAAGACTCTCTCAAGTTTTGGGTTTCTAGGACTGTGGTGACATGAATGTCCCAGAATTTAAGCTAGTGATGCTGGGTTATATCAAAGTCTATAACTATGACCATATTCACATGTTGAAGTAATTTTCTACTCACTTTATCCATTTGCTTTCCTGTAGGCACCCAGAAAGGTGAGGTCATTGGTGTGTATGTACACACACACACACATGCATGTGCATTGTAGTTACAGTGTATGCATAACATATATACCCAGAGGATATAGATGAAGAGAGATGTAAATATATGCACCACTGAGTGTGACTAAGCATTGTTCAATTCCGCAATGTAATGGTTAAAAAGCACAGTGTTTTGAGTCTAAAGGACTATTTCCTGGATATGTGATTTGGGGAACTGATTTAACCATTTTAAGTCTCAGTGTCTCTTTCTGTGCATCGGGAAGAGTAAGGTGTACCATTGCAGTATTCTTGGGTTAAATAACAGCATAATTATAGCACTCACCATGGGTGGGTAGCAAGTAACAGAAACCTCTTAATGATATTTTCTTTTGCTTTTATGCCTCTTCCTAAAAAGCTAGGCATGGACGGCCAGCAGTTTCCCTCTGTGCCCTTCTTCCTTTCAATTCAGACGGCAGCACTGCCACTTGGAAATTGTCCTTACTGAAACCCCAGGTTGGTACAGAAGTGAAAGGGCTGTAGTTTGGAGGATCTTAGGCTGAGTCGCTCCACACTCCTATCTAATGCATGCTCCTCCACTGAAATAGTGGGAAACATACACAAGCAAAGACAAAAAACAAAAAAAAAACAAAAACAAAACTAAACTAAACTAAAATTACCTGCAATCACTCTACTTCAAAATAACCACTGTTGGCATCTTGGTGTGTATTTCCCATACTCTTTTCTAAGTATATATAAACAAACATAATATTTTCTATGTCTCCAAGCAATTGTAAACCCCCAGGATAAAAGAGGCACAGTGATAATACAAACAGAATCCTAACACACACACACTCCCCTTTCATTTTGTTCTCTGATTCGCAAACAGCTCTGAACTTCCATTCTCTTCAAGCTCTGTCCATACTCCCAAGAAACTATGATTGAACATGCATTGTTGGATTTTCGTTTTTACACAAGTCCCATTATGGAGCTATAAACACAGACATAGAATAGCTATGTTCACCCCGCCGTTGATCAGTCTTCTGGCCAATGAGTCCTGGACTCTCACATCCTGAGCCTGAGACACATCCTATGTGACAGGACCTGAGGGGAAGAGCACTAGCCCCAAACTCCCAGAGCTCTGAGACTAATATTGGTATACAACCGCCACCCCATCTTGGGTCCCAACTTCATTCAGCAGGTGACACGGCGAACCGGTTGGAGACCCTCAGATGAAACAGCAATGCAAATAGTAGTAGTAGTGTCAGCTACCATGGAGGAGAGCTTATCACCATAACAGAAACTGTGCTCAGCCCTCTACATTCACTGTCTCTCATTCTCCCTACATCTCTACAAGGTAGATATGGTCACCCTCTTTTAAACTGTACTAAAGAGAAAAAGTAAAACATAACTTGCTAAGGTCACATAGTCAGTGAGTGGTTGAGCCAGGGTTACATAAGTTTCCCTCTGTCTCTTCGGTGGAACAAAGCTTGTGTACCCTCCTCGGCAGGGTCAGAGCCCACAGTCACAGGCCAGTGACCTGGTATTCCTCTGGCCCACAACACTCACCTTAGGGAAGCAGCCCAGGAATATCAGGTCTGAGTAAGTCCCATCTGCTCAACTCAGTCATGCCAAGGGTTGTGATTTGGCTGGACTCTCTCAGACCACCCAGCTCAGCCTACATATCAATTTTGAGTCCAATGACCCTGGCCTGCCCTGGCTCCTGCCAGTCCTCTCCTTGTCAAGGCACCTGATATTGTGGGACACAGAAGAATGAGCCAGGGCTAAGGCCAGGATGTGGATCCTGATCATGTGAGCCTGCCTGAGCTTCAGTTTCCCCAGCTGTAAAACAGAGATGAAAATACAACCTTCCACATAAGACTGATGAGAGGGTCAAAAGAATCCAGTAAGATTGCCTGGCTCATGGTGCATTATTTAATAAACGTTCATCCTTATTCATTTTTTTCATTCATTCACTAAATATTTCATGGGGATCTACTTTGAGTCAGTCATTCTTGCAAGCGCTTAAAACAGATCAGTCAACAAAACAAAGGCAAGAAAAGCAACAACAGATTGTTGCCTTCGTAGAAGTTACAACCGGGGAGTAGGGGAAGCCACACTCATTCTTCCCTCCTTGCCCTCTTTCTTGCCAGCCAGTGGCAGAAGAGCATGTCTCTTGCAGAAGACCCAAGCGCTATGAGGCTGCAGGAGAGCCCCCCCACCCCTCCCCACCCCTTCTCTCTTTCCAGTGTGAAATGTTGCTCTTAGAAGGACCCTTGGAAACTCCACACTGCTCCAGTATAAGTCCTTTGCCCTAAACTTATTCCATTTCACAGACTGATACAGAAGGCTGAGACCTTGGAAATCTCATCAGACCAGATGGGCAAGAAAATAATTTTAGGGAGAGGGAATTCAAGAGACACATGCTGAATACATCTCTCCGCCAAGCCCTGTGCTACTGGTGCTGAGAGACAATATGGAGCACACACCCTGCTTTTTTCCACATTTAGGGGAAAATTCTGATCTGAAGTAATTGTGAGTTGTTTATGGTATTTTCTTTAATTCCGCTCAGTGTGTTAATGCAGAGGCACACACTGCAGAAAGAAAAGCAGTTTGACTATGGGAGTGCTGTCTGAGAACCCAATGTAGACATTACAAAAGACAGGACGCAGGCACTTCATGAGCTTTTACCTTCCAAAATTTTCAATCCAGAAACGCATCTCATGCCAAGAATTCTGGACAAGGGATGATGGACGTGTAGTATTATTTTCTCTAATTTATAGATTTAAAAAGCAGAGCTGGAGGGAATCTAACGAATTTGTCCAAGGTTAGTTATACAGCTGTAACAGAATCAGGATTTGAACCTGGAAGCTTGATTTAAGAACCTATATTCTTGGTCTCTATATGATTTGCCTTTCTTAATTCCTTCATTATTTATGTGTGCCAGGTATTTTATATTCTTTTTTCCCCATTTAATCCTCATGGCAATCAAATAAGTAATTACTATAATTGTCAGTTTTTCATTGATAAAGAAACAATTGCTAAAACCAACATCTTTAAGGTCATGCTGCTTAATAGGTAGCTGGACTGGGATTTGAACTTAGGACCGTCTGGCTCCAACGTCCTTCCTCTTCATCACTGTACTATAAACTGCCACGGTTCGCTGAAGTCCAGAATGGGCTGCACGTACAACTGCTTCTCTTGTTTCCTTGCAATTCATTCTCCACATAACACCACAGCGATACTTGTAAAATAAAATCTAATTCACTAACGCATTCATTCACTCAATAAACATTTACTGAGTCTTCATGCCCACCATTTTTTCTGGTCACTAAGATAACAGTGATAAATAAAAATAAGTCTAGACCCTTATGAAGCAAACTCTTCCCATTTCCCTTATATTTAGAATAAAACTCAAAAGCCTTAACATTAGACCCAGTTGATCTGAACTTCCTTGCCCTTCTCTTCTGGTTTTTCTCTTCCACGGTCTCCACCACTCCCAGTAGCCTGCGGTGAGTTCGTCCATCATTTCAGTTTCCTCCAGCCTCAAGTCCTTAGCATGTGAGAGTTCTTTTTTTTTTTGAAATGTTTTTCCGTATACATTCATGAGTTTTATATTTCAGTTAATGTGTTTGTTTCCCACTAGACTATAAATGCCATGTGGGAAGGGTTATGCCTTTTCCTGTTGCACTGTGTATTACCAGCCTCTAGCAACGTGTATCTGGGACTGAAGGGGACATTTAATAAATATTTTTGGAATAAGTGAAGGTATCAATACTACATCACAGACACAAATCCTTTTTTTAATGCTGAGTAAAATGGCCTACTATTATGACATTTACTTTCTTCTATAACTTCTTGTTTGTTTGTTTCCTGGGACCAATTACTATTCATTTTTGTTCCTCCCAAACTTTACTGGAGTATTACTGATATACAACATATGTATGTAGGTAAGACATGATGATTTGGTAATATGCATATATTGTGACATGAATATCATAATATGGTTAGTTAACATCTCCATCCCCCTCAAAGTTCCCTTTGTGTGCGTGTGGTGAAAACTGTTAAGCCCACTCTTGTAACAACTTTCCAGTAAGTAATACACTATTGTTAACTATGGTCGCCATGCTGTACATCAGATCCCCAGAAAGTATCTGTCTTATAGCTGGATATTTGTACCCTTTGACCAGCATCACCTCCTCTTCCAGCCTCCAGCCCCAGGCAAATACCATTCTACTCTCTTTGAGTTCAGTTTTTTTTTTTAAAGGTTCTATTTCTAAGTGTGAATATACAGTACTTGTCTTCTCTGTATGACTTACTTTGCTTAGCATTATGGACCCCAAATCCATCCATGTTGCTGTCAAAGGCAACATTTCCTTCTCTTTTAAGGCGGAATAAAATGAATAATTTATAAATATGTATAAAGGAATACACACACACACACACACACACACACACACACACACACACATTTTCTTTATCCATCCATCCATCCACTGATGGAAACTTAGGTTGGTTGAGAAGCTCAGAATGTAAGTATTAATAATGTTTGGACCTAGATAGAAGGCAGAGAAAAAAGATAGGAAGAAAGCTTCTCAGAAAAAGTAAAGTTATTTCAACTGAAGATCATGACTGGGACCACAAGAGCAAAGAATATCCTAAGAGGGCTGAACACAGGAGTGTCTAGGTGAACTGTGGGCTGTTTGTAAACATGAAGCTGAGCGAGGTCAAGAAAAATAAGTCTGAAGACATCATACTTGTTGAAAACCAAGGCTCTACAAAGAGAGAGACAGAGACAGAGTGTCTCTGCTGCAAATTCATCCCTGGAGCATATATCCTCCCAACACTCACCCCTGCCTCCCCTCCAGCCCGGTGTGCATCACGGGGCACTCAGTCACCTTTCAAGGTCTATCATCCCCTACAAGGTTGCAAGGTTCTTGTGAACAATGGTTGTAACGGATCCACCTTTGTGCTCCTGATGCCTATCATACAGGTGCCGGTAGGAGTTCAAGAAATGTCTGTTGACTTAGAAGGAACAGAAGTACAATAGCATGCGCTGAGACAGAATCAGGTGCATTTTTTTCTTCTACTCTAGCATCTGTCATCTTCTACTGGGTGAAGTTTAGCTGGATCATCGGGCTCCAGATCAGAAAAAGTCATTCCAACTTTAAGAGATGAGGGAGACCACCAAAGAGAAAGGCAGAAACCAAGAATGACTTTGAGAATGACGCTGAGAAACCACAGCAGTCTCCTTGTCAAAATCTGGAAGGGCCTTTTGGCATTGCCCATCAGTCCCAGGGGGCAAAGATAAAAATCCTACCCCTGTGGCCATCAAACTGCATCCACTACATACCACCACTAATTTGATTTTTATGGCATGGACTGACCTGCCAAACTTCTATGGTTGAGATTGCTTGAGAAGACAGCCATGGAGAGTAAGAAGGAAAAACCATGCCCTCTTCTTCCAGAGGCCTAGGTCATCTCCTTTTCATTCCCTTGGCTTTCTTTCAATTCTCATAATTGTGACTCCTTATGTTTCATTAGGGGTTCCCTATGGCCAGGAAAATTTTAAAGTTTGAGGTCATTTCTCCTTCCCGAACAGGCTTTTTCTCAGCAGGCAAATAGGAGGTAAAAACCAAACCCAAGGTGGCTGCCTTGGGCCATGAAGCTAGAATGACAGAGGTCGGCTGAGGTTAAACCAAAAAAAAAAAAAAAAAAAAAAAATCCAAAAGCTGGGAGAGCCCAATGAAGTTGCAACCCAGTATTTCCCAGAGAGGGTTTCTGGAAACTGTTCCTTTGAGAAAAGGTGCATTATAGGCAAATATATCTAAAAAACATTCCTTGACAATCCCTCTCTTTAAGATTCACAATGCCCTTATCATACTAATGTCTCTGAGAAGTCACTGAATTAAGAAACCCACTTAGATTTGATTAATCAACAGTTTTCAAACTTTAACTGATCCCAGAACTCTTTTTATGTTCTATTACGGTCACTAATTAGAATCCCATCAGACTAATGTTCTCCTGTGTAGACTCTGCGAAGTTGAGGTCCGGGAGAGGGGAGTATGAACTTGACAATGAAAGAATTCTTCTTCGAGAATTAAGGGCTTGTGCAGGACCTTGAAAGATAAGGGATAAGGAACTCTTGATTAGGCGGAAATGACAGGGAAGGTTCAGGAGTCCCACTGGTTCATTTAATAATGCATTTGGTAAATATTCATTCAGTGCCTATTCTGAGCCAGAGTATTCTTGGTGTTAAAGACACAGAAATGATCACGAGAAATATGAACTCTGACTTCCTGGAATTTGCCTTCTGCAGTGGAAGGGAATCTGTAAGCTGACAATTATAGACCAATTCCTCTGCCCAAGATGGCCAAGGAAAAGGAGCTAAGACCTGAAGGCTAATTAAAAAATCTCACAGCAGAGCGGCAGAGAAAAGAATTTGATATAGAGTAACAAGAATTATGGTCCCCTTGCCATCCCTCAAATACAGTAGGCATACTCCCACCTCAGGGCCTTTGCATGTGCTTTTCCTTCTGCCAGAAACCCTCTTCCTTCAGGTCCCCCATATCCTTCAGGCCTTTGCGCTAGTATTTCTCTTTTCTACTACCTTATTTAAAATTATGTAGCCCCATTCCAATTCTAACACTTTTTCTGTTTTTCCCTCCTGTATAACTTATCAAAATCTGATAAATTATATAAATTCATATTTATTTATTTTTATTTTCTGTCTTCCTTTTCCTCTAGAGAAATATGTGAGGGTGACCCCAAATTTATGTGACATTGTGACACCTCCACCCTCCAGAATGTTGACTCTATAAAAGAGGTTCTGTCTCTTTGGTTCATGGCTGTGTCTCCAGCACATAGTACCCAGTACTGTAGGCATTCAGTAAAGAATTATTGAATAAATGGATTAATGAACAAATGCAAAGTGTGGGGAAGTTTGTAGGACAAAGACAGGAGGGAGAGAATAAACATTTAGCATAAATTCTTTGCAAAGTACATGGCTTATAAGAACATTAGAAGACCAATATTATCTTCGTTTTATAGATGAGTAAACTGAAGCTCAGAAAGATGAAGTGATTTACCCAGTGCCACACAGCAAATAAGTACAAAAGCCCAGATTCAAACCTTGATCTGTTTCAAATCACTAAAATGCCTCAGGCTTGGTTAACATTCAGTGGTCCTTTGGTTCTTGGTCTTCACCTTAATGCACTTCTACTCTGAACTAATGTGTAGCTTTCTGAGGTGGCCCAGAATGCATAGATCTGTTTAGCTCTTAGTCATGGGACCAATGAATAAAGGCATGGCAACCTTTAGGGCTGAAGATGACTCAGCAGACCGGAGCTGTAGAGCCCATCTCTCCCCACCCCAAACACCTCATTCATTCTGTGATGTCAGGCGCCTGACTACCCCCATGCTGAGCCAGTTAATAGCTCACCCTATAAACGGGTGCATAACAAAGTCTACTGCAAGGGCCGTCATCACTTGGTCAATTTGGCTGATCTCTGTTCTGGCCACATGATTAATTCCAACTGGCTGTGGTCCCCTGCCTGGGGTCATTCAGACATCCTTCACTTCTTGGCTGGGAGTCTATAGACTCATAGTGTTTGTTAGGGGATTCAAGAATTTCCTTTCTCTCTCCCTCCCTTCCCTCTCTGATTTCCTCCCACCATTTTCTACTTCCTTTGTTAATTCATCCATTGGTTTTTCATGGACTTACATATTCACTTAGTCATTCATTCATGAATTCATCTATTCTTCCATTAATGTACTCATATATTGTTACTATATAATTTATAATATGTACTCATTCATAAAGGCATACATTGATCCACTCATTCTTTTAATAAAACCAGGTATTATAAAGGATTATATGAGAATTATTTTGATCTTGGAGCTCAGACTTCACCTCTCTAAGCAAAATTTTCCCACAAAGGAGGTAGAGTGGGGAGTCTCGATGCCACATAATGTTGAAACTGGTTGTAACCAAAAGCCTCCTCCAATTCTCTAATTCCATGAGTTTAATATGTGTAAGATACAAGCCCAGCTCTACAAGAGTTCACAGCCTAGAAGAGCACCTTGACTTTGATTCACATATTTTACATCTCAGCCTAGCTATACACATTCATGCATATATGACTGAAACAAAGCTTTATAAAATAACACTGATCCTTGCTACACACAATATAATCTGATATATTCATTTTTTTAATGTTGGCCACAATCCAGTAAGTTGATTTCATGACTCACTAATGGGTGGGTAATGACCTAAAGTTTCAACACTATAGACTAGAAAGTCTAGAGAAAGAGTTGGAAGTACATATAAGACAAGAGAGCTATTTGAACACCATTGTAGACTCTGTGCTCCCATAATTTTTCAAATCCAACAGCCATCTATCTACTCATGTGGGCTCCATCTCTTCTCAAATGACTCTTGACTTTCCTTCCCTGCATTCACTGTCCCTGCCATCTCCTTCCAAATGGACCTGACTTCCTGCCTCCAGTCGTACTCCTCCACTCCATCCTCCAAAATGCAGTAAGTGATCATCCTAAAATATGCACTTGATGAAAAGTCTGTGATACTCCTCACCTTTACTATACAAAATAAAACATATCTAATTTCTTTGGTTTCTCTGGCCTTGATTCTTTCTCCAGGGTCATTTCTCACTAATACCACTCTTGTATCTTATGCTGAATACATGTTGAATGCTCATAAGTCCTTGAATCTTCTGTGCTCTTTCATGTCTCTGAGCCTTTGCTTTTGAAGACTTTTCTGTCTAGAATTCCCATTCCACTCACTACTGGGCTCAGTTAAGGATCATCAAATCACATATTTCTCTATGCAGACTTTGTTGAGGGGTCTCCTCAACCATCCCTTTTCTTTTTATCTTCCCCTGAATGTCTGTTTACCCTCAATCTCCTGTTTGGGGCAAGGACTGTGTTTCTCACCTCTCTTCATCCCCTGGACTCAGCATAGTTTTTGGCACAAATTAGTTGCTTAGAAAATATTTTTAAAGGTATATGATGTACTCTGGGGAAGATGGGAATTGACTTGTTAATAACTGTGGCAACTCTGAGAAGGCACCTTGAAAATCTGACCATAGAGGGCTCAATTAACCAAAAGCCCAAGTCTGAGCCTGCCAGATTCCATCACATTTGCACTGAGGCGACATGTCCTATAGGCCGCTGCCAGCCAGTGACAGGACATGGTGCCAGGGGCACAGAGGCAGGTCCATCTCTACGGGACACAAGACTCCCCCTTGGATGGTAGACTGTTTTCAGGACTCTTCCTTGATGGCCTTGCCAAATATTACTTAACCTCCCTTGTCTCTCTCCTCTATTCAGGGTCAGCTTTGCACCAAGGTCTGATGGTTTTCCCAGCCTTTGCAGTAACTTCCCATCTTCTCTCACACAGGTGTTTCCCCTAATAAAATCCTTGGCTGTTTCATCCCATCTCAGTGTCTGCTTCTCGGAGGGCCTGAACTAATATATGATGCTCAGTGTCTATATGAGAGGTGACATGCCTTGTGAACAACTGATGTGACTGAGGTTCATTAGTGTGCTGGTAGATACTTAACAACAGGCTCTCTGGGGGTGTGGGGGACCAAGTGCTGATTTGTAGCCCTGGCAGATGTCAGTAGCTGGTCAATATCAATTCTTCCACCATAGCCAGTGTCACACTGCCACTGTGACATCACTGAACATGGACTTGGAAAGAGATGTGCACAGTTTTCTTGAGGACAGAGTGCATACCAGCTCTAGAGGACCTCCATGAGGTTCACAAGCCAAAGTTTCCATCTTTCTGCTGGGCGTCTTTTGATAGCCCACTGCAGTCCTGTTCACTCTTGAGTGCTCTTTTCAGGTAGTCCCTGTAGCCATCCTGTTCTGGAAGTTTCTGTCAGGTCAGTGGGCTGGAAATCTTGTGGACCTGTGGCTTCTATAGCTAATCCAGGTGGTGGATGGACGGGGCCGGGGGCGGGGGGGGGCGGGGGGGGGGGCTCTACTCTTCCTAGACATGTAGGCTCTGCTAGGTAGAAGCAGTCATCTGTATTCTTAGAGAAGGCTTGTGACACCAAAATGGCCTTGGTTGACCTTTCTGGCTGTGATATGGAGGACAGAAGGAAGAAGACAGTAAGATCAGTAAGAGGTGGTTTAAATAAGAGCTGTAAAGCCTGAGTGGAAGGTGGCCTGGTACGGATTATTTCATCAGGAAAATCAAGAAAGGAAGAAGTGGAGGGAAGGAGAAAAGGAAGGAAGGAAAGAGAGAAGGGTGGAGAGACAAAGGAAGAAAGGAAGGAGCAAGGAAGGAAGGAAGGGGGAATAAAGACCAGTTATTACTGAACCCTTACTACCTGCCACGCTCATATTGAGCCGTTTCTTATTTTACCCCCCATGCAAATGTCAAGGTGAAAATTACGGTCTCCCGTGTTACAGATATTGAAAAGGAGCCTCAAAGGGGCTATGCCTTCAATAACAATAATGAAAGAGATAGCAAAAATAGTAGCTGGCATTCCTTGGTGTTCCTTGGGCCTTGACTGTATACGGTATCCCTAATGGGGTATTACAATCATCCCAATTTAAAAATGTGATTAAACTACTAACAAATGGTAGGAGCTGAAACTATAATCCAGACACTTTGTCTCTTGACCAAGGTCTAAGCATTCTGCTTTGGATGCCATTAATAACACAGATTAAGTCCCCGACGTCAGAAAAACATGCATAGTTCTCTTTCGTGAATGAGGACAGAGACTAGGAAATGCACCATGTAAAAAAGAAAGATTCTGAGGCCCATTTACAGATGGAAAACCTGGGCTGCCCTCCCCATGGTGGAAAGGGCACTTGGAATTTCAGCCTAGGACTGTATCAGTGGACGTGCCTACAGTGAACTGATCACACGGCAGAAGTTTGGGAGAGGCTTTATGCTAAGTAGACTTAGGCCCAAGAATAGTTAGAAAGAAAATTAAATATATTTGAGAACAAAAGCAGCCACTGACCTCCTCACCCTGGGAATTGGAGTCTCTAGCCAAATCTCAGCAGACACAGCTGGATAATTCCAGTGTAAATCCCCTTGCTGAGTAAGAGACCCCATCAGAATAAACAACAATAATTGAACCCTATGGCCTCCTGACTTTACCAGCCAGCCAGCCAGCCAGCCATTCTCAACACAGATAGCCTTTGAGGGGAGATGCTGGGCTGGCTACCCCACCAAAGTGAGCCTAGTCCTTCTCTGAACATAGGGCCAACTATCACATGGTACTTGCAACAGATAGGCACTAGCCAGAAAGGAAGAGAGATAACATCATCTAAGATCAAGTGGGAATCTGACCAAACTGAGTCAGATGAGATTCAGGGGGTGGAGGACACCCCTTCCCAAAGGAGCCAACTGGAAGACGGCAACTGAGTGATGTGCTGAAGAGATGTCCTTTCTAGACAAAGTGAGGCCTTTTCATTGACCCTGACATCAACTGCTTTACCAACCTAGAAAGAAAAGTGATCATGCCAACCTTGGTCTAGGGAGCCACAGAAAGGGAGGGGAGGGGTTAGGGGCTCTGGGTTGTGATAATCAGCTCTGTGACCTTGAATAAGACAGTCTTCTTTTCTCAACAGAATTCTCGTCTCTCTATCTCAGAGGTACCTGGCCCTGAGCCCATGTTTCCATATTGGTCAGGAAGGTCACAGACCAGAGCAGTGAGTAGTGACAGCTAAGAGTCACACAGGCCTGGTTTGCATCTCGGGGCTGTTGTTGGCTAGCTGTGCAGCCCATGGCAAGCTGCAGCACATCTCTGAGTCTTGGTTTGCTTGCATGTGAAAATGACAAATACTTATAAGAGCACTGTGAACATTTTAGGAAACAACACATGCAAAGTGGTTAGGGTAGTTCCTGGCAGGACATTAAGTACCTAATAAATAGTCGCTAATATGATTATTAATCAAAACACAGCAGTAATAAGTAAGGTGTGTTATCAGACCTCAGCTTTCCTACCTGTAAGATGACCAGATGATCCCAAATGTTCCTTCCACCTCTGCTGTTATCTGATAACCCACAACAGACACTTAGCTACACACACACACACACACACACACACACACACAGGAATATGTGCTCCAGACCATGCAAACTGGAAAACAGAATTCTGATCTATTCAACCTCAATCCCCATTTGGGCTCAGTAGTTTTCCCACTGTTTGTTTCTTCCTTGATCTCTAGACATCCAGGGAAACCCAAGAAGCCAGAGATCTGTCCTTGAGACCCTACTCACACAGTAGGCAACCTGATGATGGAGCCGAGGGCCTCACGGAGAACAGTGGGAACCGGCATGTCAGCACCTAAGCTGAGATCCATCGCCAGGGGCCCCGGAACCAGAGGACGCACACCCTTGGGGAACTAGCGATAACTTGGCAAGACAAGATTCCTCTTATGGGTAGGAGAGTCCAAAGTATGCCCTCATGTCATCTAACTCAGAGTCTTTTTGCTATGACTGTCTCTCTCCCCTTTCTGTTGGCTCTTGCTCAAGATCTGAAAAGTCAGAGGAAGTACTTAATTATTACCATGTAGTGGAAAAGAGGGGGCTTTGAAGTCAGTCTGCTTGGTTTGAATCTGGAATTCCTAACTGTGCTGCCTTGGGCAGGTGGCTTCACATTTTCAGCCTTGGTTTCTCCGTATGTACCATGAGCTGTTAATCCCTATTTTCCATAGTTTATGAGTTTTAACTGACACAAAGGATATAGAGTGCCTGGCATAGTACATATGGTAGGCTTTCAATTAATGTTTACCCCTTTGACTCCCTTTCCTTGTCAATATAAAAAGAATCACATTCTATTTTTTAAGTTTATTTATTGACAGAGAGGGAGGAGGAGGAGCAGAGAGAGAGAATCTTGAGCAGCACCCACGCAAACTCATGAACTATGAGATCGTGATCTGAGCTGAAATCAAGAGTCTAACGCTTAACCGACTAAGCCACCCAGGCGCCCCAAGAATCATATCTTATATATTAATGTAAATGTTTGCCCTCTATTTTAAAAGTTTTACATTCTGTATCTCCTTCCCTTGTTCAGACTATATTTTGAAAGTGGATTTTGAGTTATCTTATTTCTAGAACCCACCACCCTGCATTAGTCTGGACCAGGATAGTTGCTTGGGAAGGTTTGCTGATCAGAATCTGTTCCACTGGAAATCCTACAATTCCACAAAGTGAGTTTTATTTACTTAGTTACATAAGAAGCAAGCTTTGCCCAGTCCTTTACCTTCCTGACCTTCCCCATCTTCTCTGGAGGTACAACCTTTCTTAGGTTCACTCAAGTTTTCCCTTTTTATTTTTAAAAATAAAAATATTTTTCTCTTAAAAAAACAAAGAACAGAATATATTCTGAGAGTTTGAGAAATATCTTCTTTGGGACGCTGCGGCCTGGGAAAGTCAAAGGGGACTAGAGGCAATGCATCGATCATGATGAAATGAGATGGTCTGGTGCCTCTGGCCCTGGTGGACTGAGGCGGAAGCCCTGGCCCCCAGGCCGACAGCTCATTTTCCTGGGGGCACCTCTCGCCACCGCTAAAGACACCAGGGCTGTATGGCCTCCCCAAGGGTGCCACCCCAAACCAAATTTCTCTCTGCTTCAGCAACTAGAGTGGAGGGGACAGGAACCCAGGCTGAGGACCAGATCTGGTGTCCAGCCCCTCCTCCCCCAGGACTGTTCCTCACTCTGTCTTGTGCCTTCTTTTCCACCTTCCTCAACCCTCTTTTTCTTCTTCTACCCCTTTCTGGCCTCCCTCTGTTTTCTCTTACGAAAACATTCATTAAATCCATTTACTAATTGTTGCGTGCGGACCTTTGCCCACTCTGTGAGCGTGCCTACTGTGTACTATGCGAGGGGATTACATCCAATATGTTGTGAGTGCCCGTTTGTGTGGGGTGGACCAACATGGCGTGTGGCACATGCGTATGCCTCTGCAGTGTGCCCGTGGGGATCTGGCTGTGTTTATGCATCTCGAGTGCTTCTACTGCTTGTCCATGATTTGCCTCTGGGAGTGTCTGTTGTGTGCGGTGTGCTATCCCCAAGCTATGTGTCCCTGTACATGTTGTGGGTCCACCCCGTGTGGTGTACTATGTGTGCGTACGTGCTTATGCTGTGTGTCTTTGTTATCTGCCTTTTGTATACTGTACCTGGCTTGATGTCCCTGTGGGGTGATGTGTTTACATACACGTGTGTGTCTATGAGTCATCTTTGTTGCTCAGCTAGGTGAGATGCTGCATTATGTGTATTTGTGTGTGTTGGACTGCATTCGTGTTGTGGTTCCACATCCTGTGATCCTGCGTGTAGCTGTAAAATCTCTTGGTTGTATGTGTTGTGTATGTGGGGGAGCCATTTGCTCTGTGTGCATACGCTGCGTGTTTCTGTGTCCCTGTCTCTGTGAAATGTGTCTGTGTTTCCCCTGCCAGTTCTTCCTCCCCTTCGGGTGCCCCAGCCCTCACTCCCTCCCCTCTCCTCCCTAGGCCGTGACCGGTCTCAGCTGACACCTCCGCTGCTCTGGAAACCCAAGAACAGGCTGGAGAAAGGTCAGCTGGCCACCTTCTCCCTGGGCCTGCCCAGATCCCAAGACTCTGGTGTTGTGCGGTGTGGGAGCGCCCTCTGTTGGCCGTGTGGACCACAAATAGCCTCCGCAACTGGGGCTTCCTCTTTCCTTTCCAGGTCGACCCCAAGGGACTTCCAGCCTCATTAATAAAGAAGGGGGGATGCCCGTATAATTTCTCATTCAAAGAAAGAGACTTGAGATTGAAAGAAGATGTTAGTAAGTGCACTGAGACTCTGGGTACACCAGATGCATTCTGAGTTGATGGTAAAGACTTCCCTGACCACCTACTCAGGTCACAGTCCCACTGAAACAAGACTTTAAAAATGTGTGCGGGCCCTCGATGGTGAGAGTAATAGCTACTTCCAGTTTATACTGGAGCAGGTTGGAATGTCAAGCCCACACTTACCTGATCATTTCATGCTCCGCCCCCGCTGCTGCCCCAGGCATTATTTCCCAAGGCTTCAATTTCCCGTTTGTGATAAGACTCAAGGTTGAAACCCCAGGGGTTCCATTCCATTAAAAGGGAGGGGGTCAGTGGTGCAGGATAAACACTGAAAAGTTTCCAGTGGCTTGAACATAAGGAAGTCAAAGGCACCCTTGTGAGAGGGTTACAGTAGTGGAAGAAGAGCGCATGGTCACGGATGCACTCAGGACTCACCATACCCACGTATAGGATTCTAAGAGCCTCAACAGGATGCAAAAGGAGTCCTGTGCTCACGCGAGGGCACGGATGCACAGAGACATGTGTCCACACCAAGATGCAGAATTCTCACGTAGCCTTTGTGGCAAATGTCCCTGGAGTCTGGGGGCAAGCCTATTTCCCACTTCTCGACTTATGGAACAAACAGAACGAAGGCCATTATTTTACACAAAAGCATGGATTTTCATTGCACGTCTTCTGTTAGTGACTGCCAAGGTGCCGATAAGCAGTGGTTGTGAACTCCGTTAAGACAGGGCTGCAGGAGGCCCTGAGGACCACACAGCCCAGTCAACCTCAAGTGTGTTTTTCAAAACATCACTTCTTATGAGACATTAGTAGTTATTTCAATGATAGTTATTAGAAATAGAAATAATTATTTCAGGGGCACCTGGGTGGCTCAGTCGGTTAAGTGGTAAACTTTGGCTCAGGTCATGATCTCATGGTTTGTGAGTTCCAGCCCTGCATTGGGCTCTGTGCTGACAGTTCAGAGCCTGCAGCCTGCTTCACATTCTGGGTCTCCCTCTCTTTACCCCTCCCCAACTTAGGCTGTGTCTCTCAAAAGTGAATAAACATTAAAAAAATTAAAAAAAGAAATAGTTATTTCAAGCAAAATAAATTTGAAAAACACAGGGTTAACTAACATTTAACAGATTTCTTTCCCATGTGTTTTCTTAGGGCCTTTCATATGATGATGATGATATATCTTACAAATTTCTGAAAAACGGGGGTGGGGGGAGTGGAATGCATGTAGTGTGTCTCAAAGTACATAGAAAATACAACTTTTTTTCTCTCCTAGAAACTTATGGGAGAAAAAATTAAATTTACACAGTGGCAAAGCAAGATCCCAAGTAGCCTAATGCAATTACCATTAAATTCCCACTTCCTTTGATAATCAGGAAATTTGTTTTTGTATGTTTGTTTTAATTTATCTCTTTGGGCCTTAAAATAACGTGGATTGATAGATACTCTGAGATGTTATGTCATTATGCTAAATTACATATGAGAAGACAGATTCAAGGAAGTAAAATGATTTGTCCCAAGTAATGACATTGGTCAGTGATGAAACAAGACTTGATAAGAGGCATGTCTCTCTCCAAAACACATATACCTCTACTTCGCTAACTACTGTGAAGTCTTACTTGACCAAAAGTTTAAATATGGTCCCTGTCCACAACAGCTGTACATTGTACTTAAAGAGACCTTTATTTATTTTTTTGTTTTTTTTTAATGTTTTACTTATTTTTGAGAAAGAGAGAGAGAGAGAGAGCGTGAGCAGGGAAGGGTCAGAGAGAGAGAGAGAGGGAGACATAGAATCCGAAGACAGGCTCCAGGCTCTGAGCTAGCTGTCAGTACAGAGCTGGACATGGGGCTCAATCCCACGAACCATGAAATCATGACCTGAGCTGAAGTCGGAATCTTAACTGACTGGGCCACTCAGGTGCCCCTTAAAGACACCTTTAAACAATTTTTTTAGTGTTTATTTTTGAGAGAGAGTGCACAAGCAGGGGAGGAACAGAGAGGAAAACACAGAATCTGAAGCAGGCTCTGGGCTCTCAGCTGCCAGCACAGAGCCCAACGTGGGGCCTAAACCCATGAACCATGAGGTCATAACCTGAGCCGAAGTCAGGCGCTCAATTGACTGAGCCACTTAGGCGCCCCATTAATGAGACCTTTTAAAAAATACAGTGCTAAAAATTAGCAGATAATAATTGGCATCACATATGGGAGGTAAGGGAAAGCAAAAGAACTGGGAAGGTCAAGGAAAGCTTCCTGGAAGAGGTGAATTTAAACTGTGCTTTGAAGGATAGAGAAGGCTTATTAGATCAGGGGTCAGCAACATTTTATTAGAGGTAAAGGGCCAGACAGTCAATATTTTCTGCCTGTGAGCCGTATGGTGTCTGTTGTAAGTACTTGACATAGCTGTTGGAGTGTGAAAGCGGCCTTAGAAGGTAGGTAAATGACATGGTTGTGTTCCAATAAAACTTTAATCACAAAATAGGCAGACAGTCCATGGGCCCTAGTTTACCAATCCCTGAGTTAGATGGAGAGGAAAGGAGAATGAGATGTTTCTGGACTAGGAGGATCTCTTCTACAAACGCAGTCAGCAGTACACTCAAGCCCCTTGCTCATAACTATTCCCTTCCTAGCTCTCACTCCACCCCAACCCCAACTCTACTGTCTTCTAAGCCCCAAGGGTAAACTTACTGTACCTATGCAAAGAGAAGGCTGTCTACATCAGAGATAAGCTGAACAAACAGTTCAAGGATACCGGTGGAAGGCGTTTTCGAATATGTGCCTGGATTTAGTCTGTTGGGAAGGCAGAGAAAGCCAACAAACCCAGTTCTCTCTTGAAAAGGGATTGGCCTCTCCTCCTTCCAAACAGTCAAAGCTAATGCTTAAGTGCTTGCCTGTCTCTACATACTAGGTGTGGACTAACTGCCCCTTTGCAGAGAGCCAACCTGATGTACAGAGGTTCTAGTATGCATCAAGTGCAATATGCCAGAGCAACATCTCCGTTCCTCGGTCCCTAGCACAGGCCCAGTGACTGGCCTTACTCTTTGCACATTATACTTCAGTAGCTCTCTACTTAGTACAGGATCAAAAGCAGGTGCTCCAACCTGGCCTCAAGGCATTGTACATGGGACCTCAAAGACAAGCCTCATTCTCCTCAGCATCCACTCCAGCTAAGCTACATTTATTTCTGTGCCCTCATGTCTGATTTACAAGTTCCACCCTTCAGGCCTTTGCACCACACCTAGAATGCCTTCCTCCTTCCTTCCTTTTCCCCTTGTCCCATTCTGCCCTTCAGGGCTCTACTCTCAACTCCTCCTACTTGGTGAAGACATCCCATTCTCCCCTCTAAATCATCACAGCCCAGATGCTACATTTATTATGAGCAGTGTCCTTGGCTTTTTGTTTCATTCTGTTTCCAAAATGAAGTTTGTTAATGATTATAAGAAATACAAACCTGCTTTTTAAAACACCCAAGCATTCTAGAAAACTATAATGGAGAGAGAGAGTGAGCGAGTGCGAAAGCAAGAAACTCAGATGGGTGATAAAGTCCAAAAAGATGAAAAGAGGTAATATGTCACAGTCTTTCAGGGAATGCAACTGCTTTGGTGTAAAGGATCCTCCAGAGAAATGATGGGACAGAATGCTGGGGAGATGGCCGGGGCTGGGGAGATGGCCAGAACACTCTAAATTCTAACTTTCTTGCATTATTTTGCCCCCCTAAATTCTAAATTTCACTGAGTTATGATTCAGAGATTTCTGGAGGAAAAAAAAAACCCACGAAAACAGATGGCATATCCTCACTAAGTACCTAGCTTGATACACAGTAGGTGATCAATAAGTATTTGTTGAATTAATATAAGGCTGAACTTGGGGTCTTAGGCTAAGAAAACAACTCTAACTGGATTTCCTAGCATTGTCCACAAAGGCATTGAGTGAGAATCTGACGTAGAAAGCTCAGGGGGTCTGGTGCCTGCAGATGGTCCCATTAAACTACCTCCTTAATTATTTCCCCCTTAAAACAGTGAGTGCCTCCCATCCATCCCAGCATTGCAGTGGAGCTAGGCAGGAGTATATGAGTGGACAAGGTCCACAGTGAGCTGCTGAGGGCAAGCAGAAAGATACATGATGGGGAGGTAGCCATTAAAAGGATAGCTCTTTGGTGCCATGTTGGAATGGGACAGGCTCAGGGCATGGGGGAGGAAAAGGTAAGGGAAACAAAAAGGGGATAGAAATGAACATAAGTAGCCTCCTGTCTGCATGCTGACCTTTGCAACCTGGGAAGTATTACAGAGTAGAAGAATCCTAAGTTTGGAAGAACCCAAAAGATCACAGAGGCTGACCCCTCGGTCAACAAGTCATTGCCATTTGGCCCCACTTTGGACCTTTCCAGTTACAGAAAACTAACTCCTTTATATCGTGGAGGCTGGTGCAGAGCAGTGTCCAGGGTACAAGTGTAGACAATACAAAGAGGAAAGGGGACTAATCCTCTGAGAAGCACTTACTATATGTCAGGTGCTGACTGGGCGTACTACCTACATTGTTTCATGTAACCCTCATGACAACCTCTTGAATGGGGATTAACATCTCTGTTTTATAGGTAAGGAAAGCGGGGCTCAGAAATATTGAGTCATTGGACCTAATTACAAATCTGGTAAGTAGGGACGCTGGAATTTAAATTCAGGACAGTTTACCAGCAAGGTCCATGGGATTTTAGCCAAAAAGAAGCTTTGACTCAGGCTCAGAAAAGACCTGATGACTTAGGTAGCCCCCACATAGAGCCAGGGTAGAGGGGATGAAGACCCTGCCAGTTGGCATGGCTACAGGGGGAGCGTGAGAGGATGCCAGGCTGGGGCAGGAATGCAGGAAATGCTTCAGGACAGGATTATGCCACATTGGCAAGGATGGTCCCCAAGGCTCACATGTTTTTGGTTCTGTGTGCCTGTGCCTGCCCCATGGTGAACATTTTGGGCACTCTCCTCATCCCCTTCCCAAGCTTCAAACAAAAGAAGAAGAGAGTAGGGCTCAGGGGAACAAGAGTGCCCTGGCCTGATCCCATAATCACATAAAGTAAGCCCCACCCCGGATCTGTTACCAACTCTCCTTTGAAAAGCATCAGAAAACTCATCCCACACTCCCCCTTGCTGGTAAAGCCCTTTCATCCTTTCAATAAGCAGTGTATCGTCTCTGGGCCGGGCACTAGGGATACAGAAAGAACAACAATAATCACAGCAACCGTGTCTCCAGTTCCTTCTAGGTGCCAGGAGCTCTGCTAAGTGCTTTATCTGCATTTTCTTACCCAATTCCAACAACCACCTTCTGAGGTAGACGCTGTCACTGGTCCCACTTCACAGAGAGGCACTGAGACTCAGCTTAATTCACCCAAAGTGACATACACTAAGTGGGGATTGGGGGGACCTGCAATCTGAACCCAAGCACAGAAACCCAAAGACTCCCAAGGAGCCAGCTTACAGTTCAGGGGAAGAGTTGTGTGCTGAGCATGAAGCATGGGAGCATACAGCATGAGTTTCATATGTTGTCCAGGAGACAAGTGATGAGAAAAAAAAGAGAGAAGACTAACCCTATGAAAAGTATTTCATATATAACAGGCCAAACAAGGTTAATTAGGTTGGTAGTCTCATTGAATTCTTCCTTCAACTCCATGGAGAGGCAATTAACCTGCCTATTGTACAGACGGGCTGTGTGGGGCTCAGGGACACTGAGTCTCTTGACCTAAGATGCAAGTGCAATGATTAGGGGACTTGTAGGGGAAGCTCCTAAAGCAGACTCAAGTTGAGGGTGGGTTCTTAAAATGGGGCAGGCATGCAAGGGTATTTCAGCAGAGGGATTAGAGTGTGCAGTGGCTGGGAGAAGGGTGGCAGGCAGGGTTGGACAGGAAGTGAGGAGAGACAGGGCTGGAGAGACAAGAAGGGGTAAGATTTTGGAGAACCTTATAAACCACACTAAGAAATGAGAACCTTATTCTGAAGGAAAAAGAGAATTATGATGGGTTTTAGAATCCTCTCACTGACTACAAAGTGAAAAATCAGAGGGGTGACAGGGTTAGGATGGATGGAGACAGGAGGACTAGCTAGGAAAACATTACAGTAATCCAGGAGAGCAATGATAAGGACAGGATCAAGGCTAAGGGTCAGTATACTCTGAAATGACAGCAATAAAATAATTTTGTCAAAGGGAAACTGACACTCAGAAAGTTAAGTCCTGGCCATTGTTAGAACTGGGACTCAAACTCAGGTCTTTTGATGTTCAGGGACCTTTTTAGAGCTGTATACATCTCTTTTTCTAGAATTCTCTCTCTTGCTCACGTCTTATATCAAACAACATGAATAGATTTTTCATTACCCAGATAAGAGTTTTGTGATTCTCATTTTCAAAATGGGAAATTATAAGTTCAGAAAAGCAAAGAACATTTGTGTCTAAAATCATGTAAACAGGACACAGCAGAGCCAGGATTTGAATGCAAAGCCTGTACTTTTTCCCACTCTGCCATCCCGAGCCCCAATGCAACACCATGGGTCCTCATGCCCACACCCTACCTCCCTCCACCTCAACTTTTTTTAAGTTGGGCTTTTCAAATGGAAAAAAAATAGCAACTGAGGAAATTGAGTATGTAATACATTCTTGGATAAAGTTATTTTTGACCATGGTGATCTCTCCCCCTCAGAAAAATTACAGAAGGTTCAGATTGGCAGAAAAGCAGCCTGGAAATTTCATGCTTTAACAAATTCCAAATATTTTTGAATTATTATTTACTTATTTTCTTAGGAAGTAAATTCCACATTTGGAGGAAGGGGAGGCCAAGAAGTGGCCTTTTTGATTCACTCTCAAGAAGGAAAGCATCTGGAAAAACCACAGCCTGCAAAATTATCCATCTCCCACTATGGGTCCATTATACCCACCAGTTCATGTAATTGTCCTGACAATCCCAAGGGAGGGGTAATATTATCCCTATTTTATGGCGGGGTGGGGGGTAGCTGATACCCAGAAAGATGAAGTTACTTACCCATTGTCATCCACATGGAAATGGAATATTTGAATACAGGATCACAAATGTTTTTCTCTTCTGGCTGTAATTACCACATCTATCTCAATAGTTAGTCTAGTCCATCTCTTTTTGTTTTCCCATGATTGATTATATGAGAAGATAGCAAATGCAAGGATCATCAAGGTTTAATATGAGGAGCAGAGCACACACGACCCTTCCAAGCCCGACTGCCTTTTTCTTCCTCCATCTTGCTGTTAGAGTTCTCCAAACTCAAGAGTGAAAAGACCACTGGGCTGACAGTCAGGCACTGAAGTGTCAGGCCACAGGTGTGCGAGTCCAGAGACAGACAATCTCCCTAACTGGCCCTACTGCCATCATCTGTAAAATCAGGATGTTAGACAGAGGCTCTTTGTGGTTCCATATTCTAAGATGTTAATGTCTCAGAAGAAATGTCAGCGAGTCAGGACAGAAGAGGCAGAGACAACCATGCAGGGAGAGGGAACAGGGAGAGGGAACAAGAGGGACTGAAATAGGGGAGGTCTCCAATGGTGAGGGCAAGAGGCAGCCCAAGGTTGCAGCCTTGCCCTCTCCTCTAGAGCTTTGCAGATAAACTTGAACCCAAGTCAAGGACCCATGGCCCTATGAAGAACATCGACTGAGGGCTGACAAGAATTTGGGATGGAGGAAAGGGAGTAGAAGAAAGCCAGTGATAGATCTTCCATTCAATTGAGGTGCCGTGTGAGGTGCCCAGGCCGTGCTCTACATGTGTTCTTTGCAGTGGGACAGCCGAGTCGGTGGCATAGAAGGGCCAGATGTAATTGCAAAGCCAGCCTGGTCTTCCCTCTCTTTTTTCCCTTGTTGCCATTTTCACATGAAAACCATAAAAGATCCCAGAAATGGGAGGTGCACTTAATGGGTTTTTTTGGCACCAAGAAATTAATCTTTTTTAAACCAAGGGGATTTTTTTTTCTCTTTCCTAAAGATCTTTGGCAAACAGAAGCTAAATTGCTTCCAGACCTCATGAAAGGTATTCTGTGCAAACGAGGTGTGATTTACACTTCCTTTAATTAGTCTGAACCCTGGAAAAAGAGAGAAATAATAGAAAACAAGAGCTATGTAGAAAACAAGTCCAAACAGCCCTAAAATAACAGTTTTGTAAAAGCATCAGTTGAGGGTGTTAGAAGGAAACCAATAACAAAAAACAACAAAAAAAAAACAAAACAAAAAAATCCTTCTCATTCTGGGAGTGGGGCAATTACAAGTGAATTGAAGTTTTGTTGGACTCCTTTCCCTGGGGATGGGGGAGGGGAGAAAGTTTGGCAGAAAGGAGCCTTAGTGTTCTCAGAGTTAAGTTTCAAGTTCTGGTTGACCTTCCTTCTGTTAAGCCTCAGTCTTTTCTGAGGGCATTTTGGGTCTAGGGAGCCAGAGGCAGGGAAGGACAGGATAGTTCCTGTAATCCTAGACATTTTACCATACAGTTTGTCTCCTACCTGGGTAGAAGAATGGTTTTTGGAATCACAGACCTATACTCAAGTTTTGGCTCTCCCATTTACCACCAGAGTGACTCCAGACAACCACCGTCTGCAATCTGTTGACCACTCCCTTACTCCTTGAAGTCTCATTTCCTGGCTGCCTGATTCCCCTTCCTCCACATATCCTTCTTATTGTCCCATCAGGCTGCTCCTGTTTCATATCTTTTGCAGATTCAAGCTCATCTACCTAGAAGTTAGTTGCTGGGGTTGCTCAAGACTCAGTCCCAAACTCACTTCCACTGGTCAGTTGACTTTATCAAGATAATATATCCATATGCATTGCTCCATCTTTCATCTCATTAATTCTCAGAGTCGTCTTGGCTGGCCCTATCTTCTCCTTATAGCCAACTGTTTCCAAGTCTCTCAGACATAACATATCCCAAACCAAACTCAGGATCTTTCACCTTAATCAGGTCCCCTCCCCAGAGAACACCATCCCCCTCCATGCACATATTATCCTTGGCCCACATTATCCTTCTCTGTCTACCTGGTGCAATGTCGTGTCCAGTTGATTTGATCTCTGCCATGACATTGCATGATCTGAGCCAGTCTTGCCCCATCTCTGTGCAAAATGGGAAAGTTGAGTGAGCTAGTCTCTGAGCATGTCCTTGCTCTGACAATGTGCACCAACTCAGTGGTAATCATCTCCTCCTCTGACTCAGCTCATCTGTATTCTATGATAGTCTCTGGATTCATCCATAGCCTGGCCTCAGGAACTCTTGGAGGAGTTTAAGTTTAAAGAGACAATTAGGACCCAGCATGAGCAGCCTCTGGTATGAATCTTTATTTTTGCTAATCCCATTCCTTCTGACTACTCATCTCCCTCAGGGAAAAAAGAAACAAAACAAAACAAAACCACAAAACAAATTATCACAACACCTTTTAGGTGTTGGAATGGAATGGCCAACCTGATGTCCTGCACAAGCTTAAAGAATAATTTCATCTTACCTTGAGAATGTTTAAGGGTCTAAGGTTCCATTCTACCACTAGAATACTTAAAGTCCTAAGGCCAATTTCAATCATAATTGCACTGGCCATACATACATGATTCAAGAGTTATAAACCAGAGGACATGGGCTCAAGTTCTGGCTCTGTCTCTAACTCACCACCCTTATTCTCAAGAACTTCATCATCTCCTCTATACAAGAAAGGGGTTTGTTACTGGGTGAGTTACAGGGTTCTGACAGCTCAAACACAGCACTGTTAGAAACCATGCAGAGAATGAGAAAGGGGTTTAGGGATTCTTTTTTGCAGATTCCCTAGAAAACCATGCATCTTTCCCATGAAAGGAATAAGACAAATAACAACTGCTGAAACGTATTGAGCACCTATTAAATACCACACACTAATGTCCACAGTTAAGAGATACACTAAGAAAACAAAATTGAATCCATGCACTGTTGGTGGGAATGCAAACCGGGGCAGCCACTGTGGAAGACAACCGTATGGAGGTCTTCAAAGTTAAAAATAGGGACGTCTGCGTGGCTCAGTCCATTGAGCATCCAAATCTTGGTTTCAGCTTAGGTCATGATCTCAGAGTTGTGGAATAGAGCCCTGTTTTGGGCTCCATACTTATTATGGGTTCTCTCTCTCTCTCTCCCTCTGCCTCTCTTCTGCCCCTTTCTCTCTTATTAAAAAAAAAAGTTAGAAAAAAAAAAGAACACTACTTTATGATCCAGCAATCATACCACTAGGTATTTACCCAAAGAATACAAGAATACTGATTCAGAGAGATAGATGCACCCCTATGTTTATAGAAGCATTATCTACAATAGCCATATTATGGAAGCAGCTCATGTGTTCACTGATTGATGAATAAAGAAGGTATGATGTACATCTATAATGGAATATTACTCAGCCATCAAAAAGAATGAAATCTTGCCATTCACAACAACACACATGGAGCTAGAGTGTATTATGCTAAGCAAAAGAAGTCTGTCAGAGAAAGACAAATACCATATGATTTCACTTAAATGTGGAATTTAAGAAACAAAACAAATGAGCAAAAAGAGAGGCAGAGAGAGAAAAACCAAGAACCAGACTCTTAACTATAGAGAACAAACTGATGGTTACCAGAAGGGAGGTGGGTGGGGGGAAGGGTTAAATAGATGATGGGGGTTAAGGAGGGGATTGGTCGTGATGAGCACCTAGTGATGTATGGATGTTTTGAATCACTATATTGTAGATCTGAAACTAATATCACACTCTATGTTAACTAACTGGAATTAAAATAAAAACCTTAAAAAGCAACAACAACAACAACAAAACGTTGAGCCCTGCACCCAGTGTCATATTGCTAATAAATGGTACAGCTAAGATTTCCAATCTCACACTGACTTATTTACAGCCTGTGTTGGACACCACACTCTCCATCTATCCAGCCATTTTTGTTGTTGTGCCTTTGTTCACTCATCCATTCATTCATGTTACAAGCGTTCCCCGAGTACTTTCTCTGTGTGTGAAACTGAGTTAAACACAAGGAAGCGGGAGAAAAGATCCATCCAGAAGTTCACAAATTGGCTACAGAAACAAGTAACTAGGCTCAGGATATTAAGAAAGATCCTTTCTCTCCAAAGTGCTACTCTGGTCGTGTCTCTGATTTTCTGGAAAAGGCTGACAGCACTCCCCTTTGCCTACAGGATCAAGTTCAAACAGCTTAGGCCATTGTCTAATCCTGCTGTGATCTGGCTCCTGTCTCACCTTCTCTCAACCACATTCACTCAACACTCATTCAAAACTAGCCATGTGCCAGACACTGTCTTAGAGTGTTGGGAAGGTAGTGCTGAGTGACAAAGATGTAGGCCCTGCTCTCCTGGAGCTTACAGATATTAACCAAATTATCATATCAATGCAGAAGTTGGCATTCCTTTAAGCTTCCTGTGGTCCAGCCCCACAAGATGCAGGGTCTCCCATCCCATCAGATGCTTCCTGCCCAGTAAGTCTTATAAGAATCCAGCTCTCCTTGGACACATTCAATGATCAGATGGCCTTTTAACAATGCGACTTGTCTTATTAAATGTGCATAATTATCAACTAACGAGACATCTTTGTGTGGGGACAAAAATACATTTTTACTTTACATCAACATAGTTTTTCAACGATAGGTTAAAACTTCTTACTATATACTACCATATAACGCCATGTTCCCTCTCCCCAGGAAAAGCTGTGCTTCAAATCAATTGCTTATAGTCTGTCTCCCTATTCAATTCTAAATATCGAGTAGGCAGAGTTCTTGCCTATTCTTGTTCATCAATGAATTCCCAGCATTAGCTCAGTGCTTGGCACACTGTGGACATTCAGAACATATGTTAGTTAGATTAAATCATCCTTAATGATTCTTAAAACCTTAACTCAAAAGGAGACTGTAACAGACAGATTCTTACCCATTTTTTTTTCCAGAGGAGGAAACAGCCTGAAAGGAGAAACAACTTTGCAAAGGCTCCAGAGTTGGTAGCTTATTTGACCTCAGAGCCAAAGAGAATCTGATGTCCAGAACTCCTGTGATACCACACCCATTCATGAACCTTAAGTCTGACATGGCCAGGAAGATACAGTGTCAGGGGGAAAGAGCACATAACTGGAAGCAGTCACAGTCCCTCGGCTTTTGCAGCACACGCATTTATCTCAGAGAGAGTCACTGAGTGCATCGTTCCAGGGCAAGAAGAGCTCATCTGTGTGGGAGAAGCTCTAGTCTGCACCCAAAGATCATCTCTGACTGAGAAAACATTCAGTCACTCCCTCTAACCCAAACGCTACAAAACTCTATTTCCTATTATGTCTCAACTACCAAATTTAACCCACTCGCATCTCAAGATTAGATCTGTGAGCTCACAAAAGCTCAATCACTCAATTAAGAGGAGGGAAAATTTTATCCTTTTCAAACAAAGTGAAATGTGACATAACCCAGTTGCTAGGATTATGTCTCACTCAGGAAGAAGGAGAGGAACAGGGAGAAAAATGGGTGGGTCATTCATTACAGGGAATTTTCCAGGATACTTTGAGTAGTGTGGTCCTCCAAATTTCAATGTTCCAGTCCCTAAAACAATGCTCAAGTCAAGGTCCAGCCTTTAGGAGAGCCACAATGGTGAAGAAGTCTCTTCTACCCTTGCCCTGAATCCCTAAGTAATTTCTAGGTACATTCTGAGTCCTCCCTGGATGATTGGCCTCATATCAATGATCTTTACACCCAGGCCCAGGGAATCCTAAAGGAAAGTGCCAGTCTCCAAAACCTTCTTGGTTAGGTCAAGGTAGAATATGGCACAATTCCTCCTTATGAGGAATCCTTTTCCTCCTCTGAGCCTTCATTTGCAACATCCTGGAATTTGATAGAAAGTTGACTCGTGAAATATCTAAAGTCCGTTCCAACATCTATGGTCAGTGGCTCAATAACTGAAAGACAGGTTGGCATACCAAAAGGGGCAGGAACTCTGGTCTTGTTCCATCCCCAATTTGGCACTGGACAAGTGATTTCACTTCACTGAGCACCAGTTTTCTCTTCTTTAAAAAGGCAGCGACAATTTATAGATAATAGAATTGCTGCAAGGATTTGAGAAAATATATTTGATGCTCTTAGCACAGTGTCTGGTATACAGATATCACAGTAAATGATAGTAATCAATCTGGGCAGGTCCTTGGACTTTGGCTAATTAATGACTGATTTGAAGAATAAGACCTCTATGGATGAAATCTGAAAAGAGACTTTGAGTTCAGAAAGGAGCCATGTTCTCAAGTTAAAGATTGTTTTAATTCATCAGGAACCACTAATCTATTATTATTTTTTTATTATTTATTTTTGAGAGACAGAGAAAGACAGTGCGAGCAGGGAATGGTCAGAGAGAGAAGGAGATACAGAATCCAAATAAAGACAGGCTCTAGGCTCTGAGCTAGCTGTCAGCACAGAGCTCGACATGGGGCTCGAACCCACGAACTGTGAGATCATGACCTGAGCTGAAGTCGGACACATAACCAACTGAGCCACCCAGGCGCCCCACCACTAATCTATTAGAGGCTACCCATTCACAGCTGGGGAAACCTGTGCTGTGTTAAAAAGCAATATTGTTACAGAACGTCCAGGTCTCAAGTTCAGTTTGGGAAGAAATCATTCTTTGCATATGGAGGATTACCACCAGGCACCTTGGTATGGGCTCAGTTTTAAACAATCCAGGATAACTTCTGCCAGGGTCTGACCAATGTAATTAATTTTGGACCAACCACATTACCATCCTAGATTTCAGGTTTCCCATATATATGGTAGGGATGATGGTATAAGCATCTAGGAGTTGCTTAAATGACTGAGTGTGATAACCCCCAGTCCTTGCAGGGTGGATGGTTGACAGCAAGAGCAGGATTCCTTAGTTTTCCTGCAGCTATGTGTCCTTGGTTACATCTCTGTCTCTCTTTGCGTCTCCATTTTCATATCTGGAAAAGGAGTCCAAGGGTACCCCCCATTGCAGGACTGTTGTAAGTAACTGATGAGGCAATGGGTGAAAAGGGTTTTATAAAGTAGAAAGAAGGCATTACTCCAAGGCAGGACATGCTGATGGCTATATCCAGGCCCTTTTAGATGAGCATTCCAGCATCTCCCTTTTATTCTTATAGTCTGAAAGTGACTGTACTTCTATGTACACAAGAATGTGAAGGTCCCATTTCCATCTGTGCCCTGTGAAAACGTTACCAGTATTTTTTGTCGTTTAGAGTGACCAGAGGGGAAATTGGCCAGACTGCTGTCCTAGGTCCAGAGTCTTACTACAAGACTAAAACTCCACCCAGAAACCTGAGTCAACCAAAGAATGAGGCACTGGGCATAAACCATGCCAAAAATATCCACCCTCTGCTTTCCAGGATCCCAAATGACACTGGTCATTGAAAACCCATCCCTCTAATCCAGAGGGAAAACTCAGCTCTGCTTAAGATGAATTTAATGCCCAGTATTAGTATTAAAACCCCAAACAGCCCTTCCAAAACTGTGACCTTCTATTCAAAGGCTTGTTTTTGTTTGGTTGCATCTTGTAAAACACTTTAGCAGCAAATTTAGGACTATATAAAATGGGGCCAATTGACAGCTGCAGGAACCAAAAGTCTGTTTATTCATTGAGCACAGACAGTGGGGGCGGTAGCAACAGACAACATGGTGCCTAAGCTAGGGGTTTCTGGAGCAAAGATATCTTAGAACCCAGTGCAGTCATGGGTCCTGGAAAGAGAAGGAAAAAAGAGTTCATGGAAAAGAGAGAGCTAGTTATAACTGTGGTAGGCTCTGGAACAACAATGGTCAAAACAGGACACCACTTGACCTTGGATATGTTACTTAGCCAATAAAATGGATACACTTCCTACTTCATTATCACTGCTGAATATGATTATGACCTCTCACACTGATTTTTTTTTATTGAGTAATAGAATTTACATACGATGAAATGCATGGATCTTAAGTACGTAGTTCATACCTCAATGATTTTGGAAAATGGCCAGATTCTCCATTTGACATGGCTGGCTAACCCATCTTATAGACACTTAAGCAAGATAAAAGAAAAAAAATATTCTCTGGTATCCAGGAAACATAAATCCATAAGGGAACTGATACATGAACTAGTAAAACAATTTTCTTTTTTTCTTTTAGTAAGAAAACTGAAGTCTAGAGAATTGATTCAGGGATGTGAATATGGTAGGTGATATAATGGTCCTGACAGTGATAAAATGATCCTGATAATTAGCAAATATCTATTTGGTGTTTAACATATCTTAGGAAGATAGCTCTCCCCGCTAAATGCTTCATCAACAGCCATACTGAAAGTGACGCAGCCACAAGGAGATTTCTAACCAGAGATCAACTTACTGGTTACATTAAGAAAGATGGAGGGGGGTGCTGTCTGGGTAGGTCAATGGGTTAAGCATCTGACTCTTGATTTTGGCTCAAGTCATGTTATCATGGGAGTGAACCTCTGCACTGAATAGTGCAGAGCTTGCTTGGGATTCTCTCTCTCTCTCTCTCTCTCTCTCTCTCTCTCTCTCTCTGCCCCTCCCCCACTGTTCATGCTTGCTTATACTTTCTCAAAATAAACCAACCTGAATTAAAAAAAAAGAGGGAATGGGGAATGAAAGGATGCTGAAGGGAGGGACAGATTGCAGTGGAAGATGTACTGAATAGGCAGTTAAAAGAAACTCAGTAAACAATTGCAGAATGCATGCATGCATGCATGCATGATATGTAGGCAACTTCATCAACTTGGACTGTGAACAGTTCTTCCAATGCTTGGACTAATTGCTGTCATAGACCCATATGGACACATTGCTGAGAAGACCAATATCTCTTGAGCCCTACCCACCTGCCTCTGGGTTATAAAAGAATTCTAGAGGTTCTTAGTCAAGGCTTCGTGGTACCTTGTGAGGAAAGCAGGGGAAAAGCATCACGTCCCCAGTGGGCCCCGCCTGTAATTCCTGCCACTGCCACATGAGGCCACTTGGAAAACAGGAGTTCTCTAAGGCTCTATGCCAGGTCATGGTGAGGAGGAGGGCATTAGAAAAGTCATGGGACATGGACCACATTGGTTCTCTAAGGGAGGGCCATCACACTCCTCAGCCACAAGAGGTCCAGGCTTGGGTTCCCAAATCTACAACACTTTGGACCAAGTTTTGGTCCTCATTCTCAGGTCATGCCCACTATACCAACATGGCTGTGCCTACTGTGACTTTGAGCTTGACACCAATCAGACTTCCTTCTCCCTTACACAGAGTTCCCCTACATGCTGAGACAGTCTCACCTCATCCTAGAGGTTCTATACTTCACAGGGAAGGTGATCAGGATCTTCTACCCATCTGCTTCCAGCAGCTCCTCAGTTTTCATGTTGCTTCCCTTGAATGCTCTATACCAAACGTCATGAAGAGGGTAGCCTTTTTCAGGCCACAAAATGCCCCCATTAAATCCTTGCCCCAGAGTAATGACTGTTTATCAACAAGACTTACTCTCATATATTTAAGAGATACCATTCACAAGAACTTCATCAGACGGAAAAGCTCAGCTCCAACATACCTTGCAGTCTATACATACAAAAACTCCTGCCAGTTTTCAAAATGGTATCGCCTCTTGAGAACAAGATAAATAAAGATGAACTGCAACTCTTCCTAACAATATGAATTACACAATTCGATGAGCAAAAGGACCCAGACACAGCAGAATGCATATTGTGTATTTTATAAATAGCTCAAAAAAGGGCAAAATTAGTCTGTAGACTAATAAATAAAAATTAAAATAAATAATACAAGTCAGAAAAGAGGGGTGCCTTGGTGGCTCAGTTGGTTAAGCATCCAGTTTCGGCTCAGGCCATGATCTCACAGTTTATGAGTTCAAGCCCTTTATCAGGCTCTCTGCTGTCAGCACAGCACCTACTTCAGATCTTCTGCCCTCCCCCTGCCTCCCCGCTCCTCCCTCACTTGTGTGCGCAGGCATGTGTGCTCTCTCTCTCTCTCTCTTTTATGTATGAATCTTGCACTTCTGTAGAAATTTCCAAAAAAAAAAAAAGTATTCTGCCAAAAAATGAAAAAATGAATAAAAGAAAAAAGGATAGTGTATCCATTTAATACCCTAGAGGCATGGAATCATAAAACCTTAAAGACAGAAAGATCGGTGCGACTGGCTTCAGCTCAGGTCATGATCTCATGGTTCATGGGTTCGAGCCCAGTGTCAGGCTCTGTGTTGACAGCTGGCTCAGAGCCTAGAGCCTGCTTCAGATTCTGTATCTCCCTCTCTCTCTATGACACTCCCCTGCTCGCACTGTCTCTGTCTCTAAAAAATAAATAAAAGACACAAAAAACTTTAAAAAAAAAAAAGACAGAAATGCCTCAGAGGTGATCGGTTTCAACCATCTCATATTTTTTAATAGTTTATTGTCAAGTTGGTTTCCATATAACACCCAGTGCTCTTCCCCACAAGTGCCCCCCTCCATTACCACCACCTCCTATACCCCTCCTCCTCCTCCTTCTCCAACCCTCGGTTGGTTTTCAGTATTCGATAGTCTCTCAGGCTTTGCGTCCCTCTCTTTCCCCAACTCTCTTCCCCCTTCCCCTCCCCATGGTCCTCCATTAGGTTTCTCCTGCAGCAATAACACTGTTAGGGGTTTATCCAAGGGCTACAGAAGTGCTGACACATAGGGCACATGTACCCCATTTTAAAGACAGGGAAAATAAGGACCATAGAGGAGAGTCGCAAGATCACACAGGGACTTAGTGTCAGATCATGTCTCCCATATCCAGCCCTTCATAATGTTCCTTTTCTTCTTCAGCTGATGAAGGGGAGTTATGAGAGAAGACTAAAAATAAGCCATGCATCAGAATATCGAGGAATAAAAATTTTCAGATTCTGATGGATATCTGCCTTGCAAACAGTGTCAGACAGCTGGGACAAGGCAGATGTGGCCACATAAGCGTGCTGCCTGTGATGCATAGTCTGGAAGAATGAGGCAGAGGCAACTCTAAAGGAAGAAAAGAGAAGCTTGTCTATCCAGAATACACTGGGAATGAGAATTCCAAAGAGGTCATCCAGGGAGAAGCTGTGCTTGGAGCCCAGAGAAGCCTGGGTACATTTACTGGCATTCCAAACATCTATGCTTTTGCAAGACAGATAAAAGGGAGTCTGCTTTCCTGACTTGAGGTATGATATATGGGCTTCCGAGGCACTGGGTGTGGGCTGCTGTTGAAGGTGTGATGCAGTGTTTGATGGATGAAGGCTGAGGAAACTCACTAAGCCACACATTAATAAAAATTATCAAACTGTCCTGGTTGGTAGAATAGAATGCTAATGCCATTCTCCATGTGGACGTCAAAGGCAGAGAATGTCTGGAGGGAGCTAACCTGATTTATATCTTTACCTTCATCCCACTTGTCCAAATTAGAGCCTCAGTTCTGCTGCCAACACCTTAAGTAAGCCAAGACTGACAAAGCCCATTCTCAAACAGAAACACCCATGATGTCTCACCTGCACCTAGCCCTTTTAACCAAGAATGAAAAGGCGTGTTCCAATCACAATGTAGACCCATAAATACTCTCCACTGCCCAGAGCATAGTCCAAATATCAGCCTGGCTTTTAAGGCACTCATCCACCTGACCACAAACTTCAGTCTCTTAGGTTCTCATTGTCCTCCTTTCTTTTTTATCTTCATGTCTTTGTTGGTGTTTGCTCTTACCTCATCTGGATTTCCTCTTACTCACTTCTACCACTGAAACTCTTCCAGAGTGAGGTCAATGGCCGTTATTTTCATGATGGCTTCCTTGATCACCAGTTCCCAACCTGAACCAATCTTTCTTCCATTGTTAAATTTCTTTATCTATTTATACTTCATTTTTTTCATATTATCACATATTTGTCCATTTTTCATTTCTCTCACCCCAGACTGAAAACTCGAAGAAGGGATAGTACTTACTTATACAGCAATATGATTGGCATATGAAGTTGTCCAATATATAGATTTTATGAATGAGTATGTTAGAGAATCATTTGGCGTCATCACACATCCCTAGCCTCTGATTTCAGCCTCAACTGCAACAGACAGTTCCAGTGTGAGCTCAGACTCACCTTATGCTGCTCTATCTCCAGCACAAGCCAGGTGTGTCTTTCTGATTCCTGCCCTGAGGGCCTTAGCTGATGCCCGGCATCAGCTCATATGGGTAAACACAGCCCAGAAGTGTAATGAACGGGACTCTTTAAACATAGGTAGGAAGCCAGAGCAGATATCCTCCTACTTTGCATCCTCAATTCTGGCAGCAATTATGGGAGGCATTTGTTTCCTCCTGAGGAGGTACTGGTGGACTAGAGCCTATATTATCTCAATAATAACCTTGTGAACACAGCCCTGTACTGGTGATCTCTCTTTCTGGTGGTGCTACCCAAGAGCCATCATAACTGGTTCCTGTGTGTACCTACCAGGTAAATTACCTGCTCCCAAAATTTGCTCAGTCTCTTTTTAGGTTAATCAAAATGAAAAAATAAAACAAAAAGCCAGAATGAATACATGTCCTCTACTCTAAATTAAGTTAAGCAATACAATTAACTGTCTCTAGCATTTCCCCAGTGCCTGAAACCAACTATGGCATACAATACATAATCCATAATTATATGTTAGTGAGAAATAAATTTTAAAAATATGAGCCACATTTACCCAAGGGATACAGAAGTGCTGATGCATAGGGGCACATGTACCCCAATGTTCACAGCGGCAATTTCAACAATAGCCAAATCATGGAAAGAGCCTAGATGTTCATCAAATGATGAATGGATCAAGAAGATGTGGTTTATCTATACAGTGGAATACTACCTGCCAATGAGAAAGAATGAAATCTGGCCATTTATAGCAAAGTAGATGAACCTCGAAGGTGTCATGCTAAGTGAAATAAGTCAGGCGGAGAAGGAAAGATACTGTATATTTTTCACTCATAGGTCTAACAGGAGAAACCTAATGGAGGACCATGGAAAGGGAAGCAGGGAGGAAGAGTTAGAGAGAGGGAGGGAGGCAACTCATGAGAGACTCTTGAATAGTGAAAACAAACTGAGGGCTGAAAGGGGAAGGGAGGTGATGGTCATGGAGGAGGGCACTTGTGGGAAAGAGCACTTGGGTGTTATATGGAAACCAACTTGACAATAAACTGTAAAAAATAAAAATAAATAAATAAATAAATAAAAATATGAGCTGCTAATGTCAACTTAGCCTATAGAAAAAAGCACAGCTTACAAACATCATCATCAAGGCAGTTGTCTATGTGGCTAATTCTAGGTGAGCAACATTAGGAGAATCCAATCTCACTGCCATTTGATTTCGGCCTATCACTTTAGGTTCAGCCAGTTGAATGTATTGACTGAATCTCAGTTTCATTACCCCCGTCTCTTTATGTTGCAGGCCCAAAATTCCCCTAAGAGGTTCAGCTACTGAATAGCCAGGTATGCTCTTCCTAAGGTGTGACTTATCACACACATGATGACAACACACCTATACCCAATGCAGAAAATATGGTGACCTACAGACTCTGGCCCAGGCAGGATAAGATCAGAGCTTCAGTTGTCCCATGATTTCTGCCTTGAAAATAATGCTCCTCCTCCATATCCATAAAAAAATGTTTATTTCTCTTTCATTATATACTCCTTTCCTTTCATTAAAATCACCATCACCATCACCACCACCACCACCACCACCACCATCATCATCATTCTTCCCCTTCAGGGACTCCTTAAGCTATCAAGAGTAGGGATAAAGAACATGGACTTCTGGATAAGAAAAAATTAGTTCAAATCTTAACTCTATCACTTAATAACTATAAGTCCCTAGGCAAGTGACTCTGCCTCCAAACCTTGATTTCCCATTTGTGCTATAAAGATAGGAATAACTACTTTTTAGAACAGTAAGTCTTTGGTATATAAATGTTCCATCATTGCTAGTTCTCTCCCCTTTCCTGTTTTTTGAGAGAGAGAGAGAGAGAGAGAGAGAGAGAGAGAGAGAACACTAGTCAGAGAGAGGTGCAGAGAAAGAGAGAGGGAGGATCTTAAGGGCTCCAACCCACAACCCTGGGATCGTGACCTAAGCTGAAATCAAGAGTCTGACGTCCAACCAAATGAGCCATCCCTCTGCCCTTTCCTTTAAATTTGCTTTGCACTTTCCACAATGCTTACAAACTTCCTGGTATAGAAAAGGTGCTTAACAAATGCTACTCCTCTGGCTTCATTCTTGTTTTAATTCTCTTTAAACTGGACAGACCTAGTTTGACTGCCTTGTTTCAGGACTTCTGATGCCAGCATACTTTACATTTTTAGCACTAGTAATATAGCACAGAAGGAGCCAGTAGAGGTGAGAGGCCCAGTCTTAGAGAATCTACATTTGGGAGCAGGGGAACCAAAAATACATAGGCAAAAACATAAACAAGTAAAATTATTTCAGAAAATGGCAAATGATGTGAGGGCAGTAATACTAGAGGATCTGATGGGATGACAGAGAAGGAACTTTATATTTGGGTAGTTGAGGGCCTCTAAGTGAAGAGGACAATGGGATGACGACACCAAATGTCATGAAACAACCAACAATTCAAACAACTTGGGAAAGAACACTCTAGGCAGAGGAAATTAGGTGTGAAGAAACCAGCATGGTGTGTCTGAGGATAAGAAAAAAGACGAGTGCAGTTCCAGCCCTTCTATGTTAAGTTAGTCATCAGTTACCTCAAAGCCAACTCAAGAAGGGAAAGAGTTTGAGTTGTGTTGTTCTCTTTTCCAAATATAAATGAAATACCTCTCAAGGATGGGTGTATAAAGGAATTTGTTTTCTTTCCTACTAAAATGGATGGCTTCCATCTTTTCTGGCATTTGGAAATGGTCTGCTCCCTCTTGAAGTCTATGGTCCCCAGAACTCAGACTTCCTCCAAAGGATGGCTTCTGCCCAGGGGTCTGAAATAACGAGTGAGCCCAAATCCAAAGGTATTGTGACCCAGCTCTTCCATACTTGAATGGTTAGTACTGACAGCAGAAATTATTCTAGTCCTCTTGATAGGAGGTCTAAGGCCTATAGAATTATATTCATGAACTATGAATGATCTCAGTGGAGTCACTTCTCTTCTGAGTCTTACTCCTCATCTGTATGATTGAGTGGGAGAGGAGAGAATTGGGCAAGAGTGGAGAAGGGGATATTGGGTAGAGGTTTGTATTTGATCTCTATAGCTCCTTCCAGATTTTCTGTGATTCTAAAAGGTACTTTAGAATCATGGAGTGAGTACTCCCAGGGAACTCTTATGTGTTGGAAAGCTCACTTACATCCCTGATGTTGGCTGTGCCTGAGGCTTTTAAATGGGTCAACTGTCTGCAAAGATGAGCTGGAGAGAAACCTAGCAATTATGGATTAAAGAGAAATTACAGGAGGGCCCATAACTGTTCTCTTATAAACCCATCTTCATTGTTGGTTAATAACCAAATTCTGTCTTTCCAGGATATTCCACCCTTACCTTTCCCCACACGTGTAGGTGAGGCCAGATCAGGGCAGGGCAACTGAGTTCTCCCTGGGGAGTTTGGGGTCCAGTGAACACAACTCTTTGATCTCATCTTACATGACTGCAGGAATGTACCCCAAATCTTTCCCTTGAGAGGCATGATAGGATGACTTAGAAAAAGGAAGGTCAATGGGAGGAAGTTTATGTAAACTGGGGATGGAATTGGTGGACAAATCTAAGCATGGATACTCCTAACGGCACATGGTAGAAGAATTAATGCTGGGTCTCTATTCTCTAATATTTGTTCTTCCAGATTCAGGAAATTTTCTCTTAATATATCCATGATATAGTAATAGGATAAAGTATTGCTCTGTGAATAAATTGAAGCATTTAACTTCTCTTTCTACCTGAACCCTCTGAAAATGACAAACTCTGGAAATGTTCTTTCTTCCATGGCAATCATGCTTATTTGCATAAGTCAGTAAGAATCTGCTCTCCTTATAACAAGACATCATTGGAAATACTTGTGATTTTACCAAGACTTTGAATGGAATATATTATTTGAGAGACATATATAGTCTCAGATATGACCATACAGTTTTAAGGAACTAAGGTTGACTTTATGAAGCATCGAGTCAATAAAGCCCCTTGGAAACATTGGCTTAATACCTTGCTTACAGAGTTCCCAGAGCCTTCCTCACCAGGTAAGCAAAAATGTTACTTCTTGGAAAGTGCAGGAAGCTCGGGATACTTTGGGGACCTCATGAAGAGGAATTAGCCCAAATCAATAGGTACTGCAGACATGTCTTATGGTAAGTAAGGTAAGGCATCTGGCCTAGAGAGAGGCTACTAAAAGTTCAATCTAGATTCCTTATAAAAAGTTCTAGCAAAGCAAATTTTAAAAGCTCTATATCATCAATCACTACTCTTGCTAAGCTAGTATAAATAATTAGGCCAAGCTTGTTAAAACTGGACTTGATTTGGCTAGTTCTGGAAATGAGGGTCATTATAGAGAAAAATTATGTTCAATAATAACCTATCTTTGCAGATGTTAATTCTAGTTCTGTCTTTAAGTGTGGGCTAAGCTGGACAACTTGAGGTAAACTTCAGAGAAATTGCTCATGTATAGTCAATCTTCTTGCTTGTTATTCTGTGGGAATAACAACAGGACACAATAGGCAGATGAAAATTTAAACAACTGGAAAATGGGATGGATTCCCCCAACAAGTTGTATATAAAAAGGCTTTTCTCACTGTAGAACTATCAATAGATAAAGTTCACAGTGTTTTATTAAATTATTCACTTCAGGTGGGTTAATTCCTACATCTCTAAATGAATATGCAAACTATATCCTCCTTAAATCTGATCTGACAGTTGCTAGCAATGCACCCCATATAAGCCCAGGAGACCTGGTTTATTTAAAGGATTGGAAGTCTAATACACCAGGAGATTTAACTCCTAAATGGAAAGACCCCTACCGGGTCATATTATGTACTCTCACTGTAGTAAAATTAGAAGGACATTCCTCATGGATTCATGTATCAAGAATTAACCAGGGCACCTGGGTGACTCAAGTGGTTAAGCTTCTGACTGGCTCAGGTCATGATCTCACAGTTCATGGGTTTGAGCCCTGCATTGGTCTCTGTGCTGATAGCTCAGAGCCTGGAGCCTGCTTCACATTCTGTGTCTCCCTCTCTCTCTACCCCTCGCCTGTTCCCTCCCTCCCTCCTTCCCTCCCTCTCTCTCTTTTAAAAAATAAACATTAAAAAATTTTAAAAAATAGAAAAAAAGAGTTAAACCTGTACCTTCCTCACAGGAATCTAGTATGCCTGCTGATATGCCTTCTTATTTGTGTGAACCTGTGGGAGACCTCAAATATCTCTTCAAAAGTCAACAAAAGACTGGAGGAAAACTCTGATTAACTATCAAAGGTCTTTTATTTGGGCTTCTCTTATAATATCAACCTTATTTTGTTATCTTTTCCAGTGTCTCCCTGCCTGGTGCCAAGACTCCTTCACCACCATAACTTCTTAAGGAGGTTCATACATGTTTTCTACACTGGATTGGCTGCCTTGGCCTTTGGTAACTCCTAGATATACATACCCCAACTGACCAATGTTCATCCATGTGTAGGGACATCTCTGTGCCCCTATTCAGCAGGAACAAGTTACAGAAGAGAAGACCTTCCATCTCCAGCAACATTAAAGATTTAAGGGTCAAAACTGTTCGGGGGGAATGATGTGGGAAACTCTGTAGACTAAATTAAATGTAGACTAAATTAAATTTTCTTTTGACCTGCTGCCCATTGGCAAATGCTTGAGGGAGGTGGAGTATAACATTTCTCCAGGAACTCCCTAGTATCTTAATGTCAATGGCTTTCTAAAAGGGAAAACCACCTTAGTTTGACAATGACAATGGCTAGGCTTCCAGAATCTGATGAGTCTTCTTTAGCATATAAAAATCCCTTTGGAAAATCCCATTGACTTTACCTCCCCAGCTCCCAAATATATAATCAGTCTCTCTTCACAATCTCTGGACAGCTCTTTCTGCCCAGAGTCCTTTCCCCATGCTTTAATAAAATTACCTTTTCACACCTGGTTCAGGCAGGGGGACAGGGAAGAATCCATACTGGACTGGGAGCAAAGAGATCCTGCCTATATGAACAGTCTAAATCTATTTACTAGAAGACTAAAAGAAAGTTCCTCGACTTCTGAAATTCAGTTTGTTCATCCGAATGGAATCTAAAAAGATTTTGTAAGTATATTTTAGATTCTAGAATCAGATGACTTAGTGGAGCTACTTCTAGTTGATTATCTATTAGCTGAAAGTTATGGCGTTGAAGGAGCCCTGGCACCAGTGCGGGAGACACCGCAAAAGACAATAAAGTAAATATTATGAGAAAGGGACAGGAGCCACAGTTTATGTTTTTGTGGAAATGACAATGGTAACTTGACTGAAGAATTAATGTGAACACTGGGTTTAGCACAGCACCTCTACTTCATTCATTCAGTGTACCCCTTTAATGGTTACCCATTAGGCTTCTACTGTAAATAGTGATGAACTAGATGGGGATCCTCACAGAGCTAGAAGTCTTGTGGGAGGATAGAATTTTGGGTTGATGTTGGGGTTCGGACCCCAATGACCAAGAAACAATTCTTGAAGACATCTTTGATGTAAAAAGGTGGTTTTATTAAGGCACAAGGACAGGACCCATAGGCAGAAAGAGCTGCCTGAGATTGTGAAGAGTGATTGATTATATACCTTCAGGATGGGAGGGGTTAGGGACAGTGTACATCTCTAAGGAATTCTGGAAGCAAGGTTTCCAGGACCTTGAGGGGCTAGCTACTGTTAGGGAAATGTCATTTATTACTGTTTAGTAAAACCTCAGTCGTGAGACCCTTCAGATGTATATCAGGGGACATATGCTTGGAGTATAATTTCCAACATATACTTGGGGGTTAAAGATAAAGGAGGTTTGCAAAGGAATTTTTATGTGTTTAAGGAGACACACAAAATCCTGGAGAGGGGGGGGCAGAGTCAGGATAATGTTATGCCAAGATTCCCTTTTGCTCCTAGTAAAGTGTCATCATTGAGGCCCTAAAGGAAGGTTACTCTACCTATTTCAAAGACTTGTCAATGAGCTGTAGATAGTAAGAGAATTTAATTTTTCATTTGCCTTTGTTTCCCATATCACCATGGCAAGCACTTAACCCTTATATATTGATGAGGGTAATATTAGGGCTCCAGGAAACGGAGTCTATAGGTTTCTGGAGATTAGGCTAAGGATAAGATAGCCTTTTTCTTGCGGTTTACTAAGTTATCCGTAAACTGAAGAAGACTCCTGGTCTGCATGACCAGGATCTCAATCAGTCAACATTTACTCTCTCTCCTTTCCCCCTGTTCTTGGACAGCCAGGAGTGTCAGAGGAATATCACACATATCCCACCTCAGTGGGGGACAGGAGGGAGGGTCCTGTGAGCCTGTACTTTGCCCTCAGCTTGCCCCATGCTCCCTCATCAGGGACACATAGTCAACATTCAAAAATTGAAGCTATTTTTATAAGACATTTCTGTTATTATTATTATTATCATTATTATCCATAATGAGCTAACCGCCCCCCCCCCGCCCATGTTACAGGTAAAGAGATGGCTAGAATATTTCAAGACATGATTAATGCAAAACTCTGAAGGGAAGATGTTCTCTGTCCCTGGCCTGGGTTAGGGATGACACATTCCAATGTCTACAGGGACAAAGCAGACAATGCAAATTCATGTAGTGGGTTGGATGTCAGACAACCTGGAAAGGAGGAGCTATCAAAAACTAGAGCTTCCGTGCATTCTCTAAAGTGGGCAGCTGCCACTTAGCAATCCTGTCCGCGGATGCCACGTGGGATTAAGCCCAAGCTTGCCAGAATCTCCTCTTTTGTCAACAGAAGCCAGGAATGCAAGTTATCATGTGAAAAGATTCCAGATTTCAAATGATGGCAACTTATATTCAAATATTAAAAAACGCTATGTAGCCAATTGCTACTTCTAGTTTAAGGCCAATTATTTTGGTATGGTGTGGTATTTATTTTCAAAGGGAATGGTAAAGACAGAAGAGAAAGGATGAGCAATTATGTGATATCCGCCATGCACCAGGCATCTCACAACCATCATATAGAATTCCACTTGTTGCTCACATCAGTGCTGAGAAGTACCAATGTTTATTTTAGGTTTTTTGGTGTTTGTTTTTCCCTTAACACATTCAACATTAGGGACTGTGTTTGGGGGAACACTGGTATAGACAGGTAAGACTCTGGCAGCAGGAGGAAGACTGAATAGAAGGGCAAGATGAGAGGCAGAGAAGCCTGGTGAGTAAGTTATACTGGAAATATCTAGAGTGGCCTCAGTGAGGAAGAAAGATTTGAGGTAAGACGAAGAAGTAAGTTTTTTTTTTTTAAAGTCAACAAACAATATCTTAGAGGGACATCCTCCTTCCCATCCACACCCCCCCCCAGAGTCTGATGGGGTACAGAGGGATTTACAGCTACACTCTTTTCCTTTTATCTTTGGGTGATCTTTTTGATGCCTCTGCTCAGTCCCATATCAACTATCCCTCCAAGTGGGCAACATAAGACGAACCTTAGTTCTATAAATTGGGCCACTCAGTCAACTCCTTGATGCCCACACAGAATCCTCTCTTAGGACAGTGAAGTTCTGTAGAGAAACCATTCAGCCATTCTTCTTGAGCCCCAGAGCCAGGGGCTTCTTGTCTCTGACCAACATTACACACTGGCAGTCAGAAATGGAAAGAAATGTAGATTAAATAATCAGGATACCAAAATTCAACTTTTGACCCCACTCATCTCAGAAGTTGGACCATTAACTATCAACTTCACAAGCCTGATCTTTAATTCTCTCACCTATAAATGGAGATAATAATCCCCTACTTGGAAGGATGAATTTGTAGATAAAATGAGATACTAGAGTCAAAGATGCTTCAATTCATCTTCCATCAACTAGCAGCCAACGTAATAAAACATACATTCTTTAGCATGCCTTAAACAGCTCACCATAATCTCACCCTTCCTATGGTCTCTTCTCTAACTCTACTAATCAAAATCTAAACTCCAGCCATGTTTCCCTTTTATTCCTTAAGGCCACTGCACATGCTTTTCCCTCCATCTGGAATATTCTCCTTACTCATCCTCTCCTCAACCTTCACTTCATCTAGCTCTTTCCTGCTCACACTTTAGGTCCTTTATTAGGTGCCTACTACATGCCTGACATTTTGCTGGATACTGGGGATGAAGTGATGAAAAAGAGGAACATAATTCTACCTAGGAGGAGCTAATATTATAGTGAGAAAGGCAAATGCTAAGCCCATCTCTCCCCACCCCCAATCAAAATTCATTCATTATAATTGTAATAAGTGCTACCAAGGGAATATTAAATGCTAAAAGTTCACATAATCAATGAAAGGGCCAAATATAATCTAAGGTTTTAGAGAAGTGACATTTAAGCTGGGACCTGAGTGTATAGACCCCAGTGGGAAAGAAAATCGGTGATATCAAGAATAGATAGAAGACTGAGAACTAGGCAAGAACAATTATTCATAACCTTGTAGTCCATGTCAAGTTTCTTTTTATGCAGTTAGAAGAATTATGGAAAGCTCTTAAAAGGTTTAAGTCAGGAGAGTAATATTATAAATCAGGTATCTATTCATCAAATATTAATTGAGTGTCCATGATATGCCAGGCACTGTGCTAGGTACTGGATATAATCAAGAGTTATATTTTGAAGGGCAGTTCTGCCTTTAGAACAAAGAAATAAAAGGGATAAAATGTGGCTAATATGAAAATGAATTAGAAGGTAGCCATAAGAGATGATCGTAGCTTACACTAGGCAATATGAAAAAAAGAGTAACAAGAGATTATGTTATGTGTCAATTATACTTCAATAATACTTCTTCTTCTCTGGCAGAGAGAGAGATAATGGAGAGCAAAGCTAAATAACTTGGTTATAAATTGCATAGGAGGATAAATAAGAGAAAAGAGTTATACCTTGGGATTTTCCTTCAAGGAACTCAATTTATAGTGGTACCAGTTACAGAGAATAAATTAACTCTTGAGCAGGAGCATATGTGTTGGGAGATGGTAACAGCTCAGTTTGGAATGTGTTGAATTTGGATGGTTTGTGAGGCATCAAACTGCACACACCATTTTCTTTAGTTGGCTAGATATGGGTAGAGAGCTCAGAAACACCAGGTGAACATGCAAACCTAAGAGCAGTGAATGCGTTGATTTTAACTATGGGAGTAGATGTGGGAGCCCAGAGACTGTTTAAATTAAGAGAGGATAGAAGGGGCGCCTGAGTGGCTTAGTCAGTTAAGCATCTGACTTTGGTTCAGGTCATGAGCTCATGGTTTGTTGAGTCTGAGCCCCGCACTGGGCTCTGTGCCTCTGTCAGCACGGAGCCTGCTTCAGAGCCTCTGTCCTCTGCCACCTCAAAAAGTAAAGGAGGAGAAGGAGGAGGAAAAGAAGAAGAAGAAAGAGAAAAGATAGAAGACCGAGATCTAAGTAAGGACTCTAAGATTTAAAGAGCAGAGCACATGTACCCCAATGTTCATAGCGACACTTTCTACAGTAGCCAAATCATGGAAAGAGCCTAAATGTCCATCAACTGATGAATGGATCAAGAAGATGTGGTATATATATACAATGGAGTACTATATGGCAATGAGAAAGAATGACATATGGCCATTTGTAGGAAAGTGGATGGACCTTGAGGGTGTCATGCTAAGTGAAATAAGTCAGGCAGAGAAGGATAGATACCATATGTTTGCATTCATAGGTCCAACAGGAGAGACCTGGCAGGAGACCATGGGGAGAGGAAGGGGGAAAGAGAGCGGAGAAGAGTGAGGGACACAGATCAAGGGAGACTACTGAATACTGAAGATGAACCATGGACTGAAAGGGGAGGGGGAGGGAAGGAGGGGGTGATGGTCATGGTGGAGGGCACTTGTGGGGAGAAGCACTGGGTGTTATACGGAAACCAATTTGACAATAAACTATTATAAAAAATATATAAAATAAAGAGCAGATCATAGGATCCAGAAAGGGAGGCTGAGTTGGAGTCAGACAGGCTACTGAAACCCAAGAGAATATGGCCAAAGAAAGCAAGAAAAGCAAAAGTTTCAGAAGAGAATGGTCAACTCCATAGAATGATTGAAGATATCAAGTAAGTTTATGGACCCTCCCCCCAAAAAACCATTGGATTTAGTAACACATGGAAGTCACAGACATTTGTAGAGAAAATGTATCATGTCAGCAACATGGGGGCAGTGGGAGACAGAGTCAAGCAAAGTGAGGTGAGGAAGGAGTGCAAAGTGAAGACATGGGGTCAACCACTGTGGACTCAACTTTCAAAAGTTTTTTAAGGAGAGAGACATATTGATAATGGAGGATGGAGTGTTTTGTTTCTTTAAGAGGAAAAACCTACAAGAATATTTAAATTACGGTAAAAATAATCTACTGAAACAGAGATTGGAGCTACAAAATACAGGGATATAATTACTATGTAAAGTTTCCTAAGAACATAGGAACATACAGTGTAAATAAAAGGGTGGCTCAGTTGGATAAGCATCTGACATTGGCTCAGGTCATGATCTTGTGGTTCAGGAGATTGAGCCCCACGTTGGGCTCTGTGCTGATAGCTCAGAGCCTGGAGCCTAATTTGGATTGTGTGTGTGTGTCTCTCTCTCTATGCCCCTCTCCCACTCATTCGACTGTCCTCGCTTGCTTGCTCGCTCTCTCTCTCTCTCTCTCTCTCTCTCTCTCAAAAAAAAAGTTTTAAAAAAATTAAAAGGACTAACTCTAGAGAGGAAGAGCACCTCCTTAACAGGGAAGAAGAAAAATATGCAGAAAGGGGCATATAGACTTAAAACTGTTAGAGACGGAGGTTAAACTACTCCCTATATTATCTTCTCTGTGACTGAGGGACAAGCTCATTTGCTGAGAGAGAGGGGCAAGGATAGGGTGTCATGAGTTGAAAGATGATGAAGAAGAAAGCAAATGACAGGAGACGTCTAGCAGGATTGGCTTGTGATATGAAGTGTCCCAATGACACTGGTGACTGATGATATATTCGTGCCAAATACTCTCAACTGTGTGCTTTCCTCCAGCAGTTTGACTGTATGTGCAAGCAGCAGGGAAGAAGTGAGGTTTGAAGTACAGTCTTTTCAACCAGAGGGTGAGCTCCACATGGGAGGGCTAACAGTCTTGAATAAGAGAGGTGATTAATTACTAACACCAGAATCTCCAACAATTGCCTCACTTCCTCTAGGTAGCCCTTACTGATGCCATGGGACTGAGTGAGCAGCTTCTATTCTATGATCTTAACAGTATCTGAATCATCTCAATACCTATCATGCTAGGGGGTAATTTCTTGCTATATTCTATGTCCCTCCTATTTAAGTACAAGACCCGGAAGGGCAGGAATCATGCCAGTTTGATTATTCTTCCATGCCCAGCATGTTCTGCAGTGTCTGGACCATAGTAAAAGCTCCATATACATTAATGGGATGAATGAATGTGCTTTATGAACTGGAAAAAAAAAACCCACAGCAACTCTAATACAGAAAGTGGGCTGGGTAGAAAGCAGGCTGGGTGGCATGTGGGAACGGAGAGAATTAAGACCCTCCAAGTACCTTTTTCCCTTTGGAGGTACTTGACTTTGGAAACTTCTCATCCAAAGAGCAGCTGGAGTGACAGAAACGTTTTCTGAGGACCTAATATCAGTTCCAGATGTTTGCAGTCATGTCGGTTTGTACCTCACCCTGTAAAACATATTTCCTTCATCCCTCCCTTTCCTCTACTCTAGCTGAGGGAGTGAGGCCCAGTCTCCAATGACATCACCTCCCTCAAGCTGGTCCAGAGCAGGCAGAAGGCAGGTGAATGAGGGGCCCTCTAGCTTCTCAAAGAGTATGGCTGAGCTGGGCTCACGCTGCTTGAGAAAGTCTGAGTAATTTCCACAGTATTTTATCAACAGGTCTGTCACAGCTGCTGCTGCCACCATCCTCTCAACTCCTGTGGAAATTGGGGCCATATTGTCCCTTGCCTTCAGTTATCTACCCCCCCCCACCCGGCCAAATTCACCTCTATATAACTGCTCGCCTTCACCTGAGAAGGTCTTCAGTCAAAGGTCTAAGATTGGATGGTGTGTGTCAAAGGTGTGGGGGGTTGTCTTTCAGTTGTAGATTAGGCTTAACAGAAAGAAACTTAATGGAAACTGGGGAGAAGAAGACATCGAATGGGGTTGGGTGGGTAGAGGTGTCTTCTCATCATTCTGGACATCATTTATGACCCAGATCTAGAGGCATCTAGAGGAGCAGTTTATACCTACGGCAGTTCAGGGAGACAAACATAAGAAAAGATGGGGTGAGACAAGGAAGTGAAAAAGACAAAGGAAGAGACAGAGAGAAAGATATCAAGAGGAGACACACAGAGAGGCAGCAAAAGGAAGACAAAGAAGGAGGGACAGAGTCAGGGAAGAACAGAGAAAGGAGGAAACGCACACAAAAACAGGCAGAAGGGGAGCCTGGTACTGATCAGCTGAGGGGCAGCCCAGCAGGCTCCCAGATGCCAGGACAGAAAGGGGGCACTGAACAGCTCCAGATGTTGCTGTCTTCCATGAGGAGGTTGGGGGGATGATGGAAGGGCCCTGCTGCCTCTGTGGGGGCCCACAGAGCCAGCTGGCCTTCCAGCTGTGAACCAAACAAGTTGAAGTTGGAAAGCCCATGGTAAGACAGGGAAGTCTCTGATTTTTAAAAGGTTACAAAAAAACCTCCAGCAGATTACCAAGGAAAATGCAGGGGAGTGTGGTGGGAGATTATGGCACTGAGACCCTTCCCCTTCCTGTCTTCATTCTTCTGATCCTTACAATGGGGGAGCTAGACTCAATGCTTAAGGTCTTCTACTTTGAACTTCTGGGGTTCACAGAAGCTGACATATATGAAAAATAGACAAAAAAAGGATGATTCTGAAGGTCTACATTCACTATAAGGTCAAAGCCCTCCAGCTGCCATCAGGTGGCTAGATACTTCATCATGCCCAGACATACAGACACTGCTATACCCTAATTTCCATCTGCCTCTTGGTCAGATTTATTGCCAATAAGAGCACAGCATACTAGAGGTAATATGGACTGGTGGAAAGATGACTGGAATTGGTGGGGAAAGCAGGTAAAGAAACCAGAGTCCCTTCCACATTATCTCCAGCTCTACCACTAACTCATCCTATGTGTGACCTTCAGTCAAGTCCCAACCCTTTCCTTGCCTTTTCCTCCAGAAGTCAATCAAGAGACTTGGCTTTATTAAATCTGCTTGTGCTTCAGCCCCTGCTTCGTATTCCCACCCCCCTACCTCTACCCCTTCCCAAAAGGCTGAAAGCTATGCCAATTTCTCTGATGAGGCCACGCGGGAGAACCAGACGTCTGTTTTTAATATCGATGACAGATTAGTGTGTGGGGAAGTTAGCCACTCCCCAAAACAAGCCCCATTTCTGCTCCAAAACAACTGGAACAGGAGGCTACTTATGTTTGGCTTTCCCAGTAGAGTCCCAGAACTGATAGAGCAATGACTTCTCTGAAAGAAACAAAGAGTGCCAAACTCAGGAGTGAGGGGCAGGAGAAGGAGACAAGTAAGGAGACTGAGCATTTCAACAGCTAGTTCAAGAAGATATAGAACAGATGGCAGCAATAAAGTGTGGTGTGTGTGTGTGTGTGAGAGAGACAGAGAGAGGGAAGGGAGAAAGGGTCCGTATACATGTATACCTGTGCACACACACTCGTGAGCTTGCAAATAAATAAACAATTCCAGTACTGGACTTGGCTGTTGGCAAAAATCCAGTCATCAAAGAAAAAAACCACATTTCTCTATTCTGGCCTCACCTGGCCAAATGTGTGAGTAATCCTACCTCTTCATCCAAAACAAGTCTTAAACCTTCCTTTATTTTCTTTCTAACATTTAAAATTTTTCCTTTCATTTTTTTTTAATTCATGGAAATGAGAAGCAACTAAAACTTACTAGTACCTACTCTGCCCCAAGAACTGTACTACTTTTGACCTTGAAGGTAGCATTTTAAGTGATTATTATTTTTCCCATTTCATGGATACAGAAACTGAGACTTAGAAAAGATTATGACTGGCTCTAGATTTCTCAGTACAAAGTGGTGGAAACTCAAAGCAGAAGCTAAGTTTTCCAATGTCCATACTCCTTCATTAGGCTCCTATACTCTATAACAAAACTCGTTCAAGTGAAGCTAAAATATTTAAATTTGATCCAAGTGAACTTTCCAAAGGGTTGAGACATGATAAAGATGGCACAGAGGGGGTAAAAAAAGTTTTTGTTTCAGATAGCCACCCCCAATCATCCATAGCATCAGTTGATCATGATGCCTTTTAGAAGGCTTATTATGTGCTCAGCTAGTCTCTAGGGTTACATAAGACTAAATATCTATATCTGTTTCTATACACATATACATACATATATTGATACCTACCCTGAGACAAGTCAATTCATTAACACTGAAAATTTTTGTGGGTCAGGCACTATGAGAGGATTCCAAATGATAAAGAAACAAGAGTCATTACCTTATTCTTTCTTTAGAGACAGGTACCCATTAAAAAATTCAAGGCTTGAACAATGGAGAGAATGAAAGTTAAGTCACACAAGAAAGGATTAGAAGAACCTATAAAGATGGAGATAGCGATGTCATTGTTTTCAAACTTCTGAATGACAGCAGGAAGAGGAAAGGGTGATATATGTGTAGGTGGCCTCAGACCATTAACTGAAAACAAGTAAGCTTCATTTCTATCAAAAAGAAAAAACAAAGAAAAAAGAAAAGGAATTATTGGATCAGAGCATTGGTTCCTAGACAATCAGGAGAAGAATCTTGGATTTCCATTTCTGAACTAGATAGACAGTCACTAGATTCATTTCCCTGACTGCCTGAAACATGAAGAAATTAAAAAAGAAAGAGTATAAAATAAATGTTCAAGCTAGAACTCAGGCAACAAAGGTCAGATATCTTGAAAGACTGAAAACAAATTATGTGAGCCCTTAAATTTTTCTTTTCCAGATTAATGCCTGCCTTTATAGAGTTTCCAGGTCTCTGTGCAGTGAGAGGGAGGCCTGCAAGATTCCCCACACTGAGAAGACCCAGTTCTCAGTCTGAAGAGAGCAAAATGACTACAGGGGTAAAAGAATGGAGAGGGGAGAGCTACACAAAGAGAAAATTGAAGAGATCTGTGGAGGGCCCAGTTTCAACACTTACCACAGTACTGACTGATGAATGTAGGTGAGGAAACTGCTACCTCAAGAGGATTAGATGAAACAGTGCCAAGTACTCATAAAGGGGCCAAAAATAGTGGCTGTTCCTACCAGCCATACTGGAAAATCTCATAATTCACAGGCCATTGTGTGGAGCAGTAGAAGAATCTCACCTCAGTATAGGGAGTAATTAGCCCTAGACTAAACACTGCTCTGGTTCCACCTAACAAATCTTAAAAGTGAGACTCAATAGAATAAAACTATTTCCAAGTAACTTAACTGTGTTCCAGAACAGAGGTCAAAAATATTTATAGTAATACAAAAATATCCAGCCCCCAACAAGGCAAAAATAAAAATGTCTGGCATTCAGTCAAAAATTACCTGGCATGCAAAGAAACAGGAAAATGCAACCCATAATGAGGAAAGAAGCCAATCCATTTAACCTACCCAGACATTAGAATTAGCATATAAAGGCATTAAAACCATTATAACTCTATTCCATATGTCAAAAATGTTAAGTTATGTGATATTTAACAAAACCCAGACTGAAATTCTAAATATAAAAATTATAATGTCTGAGATGAAAAATTCACTAGAAGGGGTCAACAATGAGTTAGATTTTTGCAGAAGGTTTGCAGAGCTATCTAAAATGAAACAAAAAATTTAAAAAGTAGAATCACTTCACATGGCAAAAAACACATGAAATTAGTCACAGAAGGAGATAAAGATGATCAGAAAGAAAAAATATATTTAAAAAAACAATGATCCCCAAATCTCCAAAGATGACAGAAGTATAAACCCACATATCCAAGAAGCTCAATGAACGTCAAAGCACAATAAAATAATAAAACTGCTCAAAACTGGGATTAAAGAGAAGATCTTAGAAGCATACATGGGACAAAAATGGTATTGTAAATACAGGGGATCAAAGGTAGGAATAAAAGCAGATTTCTCAATGCAAACAATTCAACTATGACAGAGAAACAACACTTTTAAATTACTGGGAGAAATATGTGTCAATCTAGAATTCTGTACCCAGCAATAACGTACAAAAGCAGAAGCACAAAGAATCTATCACTAACAGATTTGAAATGCAAGAAATACAAAAAGACATTCTTCCAGCAGAAAGACAATGAAATCAGGTGAAACTATGTATGTGAAAAAATGATGAGCAGCAAAAATCATAACTACATGGGTAAATAAAATTACTTTTCTTATTATTTAAATGTCTTTAAATATAATTACCTTTTAGAGAAAAATAATGAGTTATGAAATATAACATATACACACAGATATATATACACATGCATATGCAAAATGTTATGTGAATACAGTAAAGACTAGAAAGGAAGAAATAAAACTATACTATTATAAGGTTCCTATACTATATATATGGTGGTATAATAGCTTTGAAGGTATATCATGATATGTTGAATATGCATATATAAATGCTAAAGTAACCACTAAAATAAAAATTATAATAAATAAGTCAACAAAGGAGAATAAATGGAATGATCAAAACACCCAATCAAAACAAAAGGAAACAAAAAGGGAACAAAAATATGGGAAAATAGAAAATAAGTAGCGAGAAGACAAACCTAAACCTGATCCCCAAAAAATCACATTAAATATGAATGGCCTAAATGCCCCAACTTAAAGGTAACAATTTCAGACTGGATTTAAAAAAAATACAAAAGACCTAAATATATGTTACCTACAAGAAATACATTTTATTTTATTTATTTTTTAATGTTTATTTGGAAAGAATAAGATAAAGAGTGAGCCAAGAGAGGGGCAGAAAAAGGGGAGAGAACCACTATCAGCATGGAGCCTAACACAGGGTTTGAACCCACAAATCATGAGATCATGACTTAAGCCAAAATCAAGAGTTAGGTGCATAACTGACAGAGCCATCCAGGTGCTCCAAAAATACATTTTAAATACAAAGGCATAACTAAAAGTAGGAGAATGGAAAATGTTAGACTAACCTAACACTAATCAGCTGGAGTAGTTGTATCAATAACATAGATTTTAGAGCAAAAAATATAACAAGGATATAGACAACAGTTTTACAATGATAAAAGGATCAATTCCTCAGGAGGATCTAGTGATTCTAAATGTTTATGCACTTAATAATAGAGCTTCAAAATATATGGAATAAAAGCTGATAGAAGCATAGGAAGAAACAGATAAATCCATAATTATTGTCAGAGGTTTCAACACCACTCTCTCAAGTATTGACATAAGACAGAAAATCAGAAAGGATTTAGAAGACTTGGACATAACTAACCAATTTGATCTGGTTTGCATTTAAATTAGTATTCTGTCCACATATAAAGAATATTTTAAAGTGGATACTGAAAATAATGATAGACCAGATTCTGAGCCATAAAGCCAGTCTCAATAGATTTTAAATGTTTAATGTTATAAAAAAATATGTTCTATGATAGTGAAGTCAAACAAAATTCAATAACAAAAAGAGGTCTGTAAAATTCCCAATATGTGGAAAATAAGTAACATGAAATAAGTAACCAGAAAGAATCCATAAGTCAAAGAAGAAAACAAAAGGGAAATTAGAACATCTTTTGAACTGAATGAAAATGAAAACACAGTTTATCAAAAATTGGTAAGCCACTAAGGCAGTAGTTAGGGGGAATACTTACATTACAAGAAAAAACTCAAATCAATAACCTCAGCTATTACCTTAAAAATCCAGGAAAAAGAGGAGTGAACCTAAATCTATCCAGTTAGCCGAAGAAGAAAAGAAATAGCAAATAGTGAAAACAGATGAAACCAAAGTTGACAGGTTTGAGAAGGTAAAAAAAATTACATAACCTTCAAGCCAGATTGATCAGGAAAGAGAGAAAGAGAGAGGGAGGGAGAAAGAGAGAGAGAAAGAGAGAAAGAAAGAGAAAGAGAAAAGGCAAACTACCAAAATCAAGAATGAGAGAAGAGAGATCACTATAATTTCCAAATTTCCATGGGCATTAAAAGACAAATTATAGAATGTTATGAATAGCTTTTTGCCAGTAAATTTTATAACCTATATGAAATGGCCAAATTCCTTGAAACACACAAGCTATAATCCGAACAGCCCTATATCTATCAGACAATTAAATTGGTAGTTAAACCTTCCTACAGGGAAAGCACCAAGCCCAGATTATTTCACTGGTGAAATCTAACAAATAATTAAGGAAGAAATACTAGGCTAATTCTACCCCAACTCTTTAGAAAATGGAAAAGGGAGGAACTAATTTATATTGTGAGGCCAGAATTAACCCTGATAATAAAAACAGACAAAAGCATTACAAGAAAACTACAAATCAGAATCACTCAGGAACATAGATGCAAAAAACTCAACAAAATGTTAACATCAAATCCAACAATTGGTAAAAAAAAAAAAAAAAAAAAAAAAAAGATAATGCATCATGACCATGTAGGATTTATTTACTCTAGAAATGCAAGGTTGTTTTATCATTTGAAAAGCCATCAATGTAATTTATCATATCTTTAAGTCTATTTTAAATAAATTTATCATATTCAAAGAAACAAAACTATTTGATCATTCCAATAAACAAAATTCAACATACATTTTTTTTGGTTGTTTATTTATTTTTGAGAAACAGACAGAGCATGAGTGGGGGAGGGGCAGAGAGAGCGGGAGACACTGATTCCAAAACAGGCTCCTGGTTCTAAGCTGTCATTACAGAGCTTGACGCAGGATTCTAACTCACGGACTGTAAGATCATGAACTGAGCCAAAGTTGGCCACTCAACCGAGTCACCCAAGTGCCCCTCAACATCCATTTCTAATTATGGATTAAAAATTGCTCAACAAATTAGCATTCAGTCTTTCATCATGATGTCAGATGGGACATAAAGAATGAGCCTGGTGCTGGGATTGAGATCTGGTTATAAAGCCTGGGTCTACCCAGGTGTGGCAAAGTCACACAGCTCTCTGGGACCTATTTACTTGATCTGAAAAGCAAGGGTGCTAATCATTTGGAAAGCGACATTAGAAAAAAAGATGGCACTTGTTCTTCTGACCCCTGCCCTCCTAACATCAAGTTCAACAGCTAGCCATGCAGAAAAATACCTCCACAAGAAGTAAAGTTTCTAGGTAAGGGATTATAGCACCTGGGTGCTGCACAAAAACAGGAAAAGCAACATTAAGCAGATTAGGAAAGACAGATTCACAATCATAATCTCCCCCAAAATGGGACAGACTGATGCAGAGAGAGAAATCCTCCCCGTGGAAGGAGGGGAAGTGTGTGCCTGGCTTCACTAAGAATCCCATAGCTACTCTGCTTCAGCACCAGGCTGACTCCCTTAGCTGTAGGTGGCTCTCAGCAAGCTCTTAGGACCCAGGTCCCTGGCCCAGCCCACTGGCTACTGAGGCTCCAGCAGCTTCTGTGGCACCAGGCTCCCATGAACTCAACCTCCCTACCCATCCTGGTACCTGCCAGTTCCCACAGCTCCAAGGATCCCTGTGGGCCAGGCTCCACTTGGTCCCAGTGCTAGGCTGACTACCATAGACCCAGACTCACAGGCTGCCTTGAAGCCAGACCAGCTCCCACAGAGCCAACCCCCAGGATGCCACAGCCATCTGGCTTTGTCAGACATTCAGAATTCAAGACAGCAATTCAGAATCACAACCAAATGTAGTACTCTTAAGACTCCCTTTTCTTATATCTTCCTGCATGCCTGAATCATTTCCAAATCCTTCCCCACCACTGAAGACAACCATCTGACTAGAGACAATATGTCTCACTGGAAGAGGCAATTCCTTGAATGTCTTTATCTCAGTTCCAGAGATCATATACTTACGGACACACACACGTGACCTGTAGGCTTTTCCAAGCAGAAAAGGTTAAATCCTTTTCTGAATTAACTGAATTTCTGAGTTAACGCTTTGCTATATGACTTTAAGGATCCATCTCAGACAATAAGAAATTCTTTCCAACTGCAATTTAATATCTTTCCCCACTGAAAAATCATGAAAGAGCACACAGGTTTGGGCACCAGGTGACAATCACAAAACAAGGAAACCTCACATGCCTTCCCACATCAGATGACAGCAAGTCTCCAAAGGCATTGAGAAAATCCATTTCTCTCCTCTGTCACACTATCCCAACCAAATGGGAAGCCAAGGGCTTCCTGCTTACCTGTGTAGAGGTCTGTGTCTGTGTATTCATCCACCTTTTTGTGCTGCAGAATATAGTCAGAGACCTTGGTCCCAATAGCTGGCTGAACATCCACCCACTCCAAGGAGACCACTGTGCTGGAGGGCTCTACTGTTGGGGACAGACGAAGCCTAGAAAGGGTGACAGGGAAGATTGGTCATTTGCCAGCCAGCCTTGTCTGGGCTCCAAAAAAGTCTGCACATCTCAAGATTAAAAGCAGAGGATTCACCCAAGGCTCAAATCCTGTTTCACCCCACCAGCAAGACTTTGATGGACTCTGGCAATTCATTATGCCTCTTTCAGGCTCCATTTCCTTATCCATAAATTCGGGTTAAGAACAGCTACCTTTCGGAATCAATGAGAGACCCAGTTAATTAACCGAAGCATACAATATATGCTCAAAGAAAATTGATTCATTTCCCATGTCTCTAAACCATATTCTGAATGATGCTTCACTATTAATTAAATTGGCAGTACCTTCAAACACAGTAGCCTCAACCTTCCTGCCATTCTCTCCCCAACAGATCAGTCAGATCTATAATATCTTTAAATCAATACTCTCTCAGAGAGGGCAGGAATCCCAGAGAGTTGTTTTATAAGTTAAGATACAGCACAATGGCTGAAGGTCAGAACCGGAAAGGTCCTTAGAGGCTGTGAAGTTCAATCACCTCCTTTCACAGGTGGGAAAGTAAGGAAAAGGAAAATTATTTCTAAAAAGTCACACAGCATGTTGGGGACAGAACTTTGATGGTAACTTTGCTTGTCCCCAGTCCAGATTCCTTCTCTGTTTACACTGCACTACCCCATAAATTTTATCTTCTGGTGGAATCACCCCAACACACACAGAGGGGGGTTAAGGGGCTCTGGTTCCCCCATATGGGCTCATGCCCCTCTCTCCTATGCTCCTCCAGCACTGTCTTAATCACACTCCATCAGTCAAGATGACCTTCTCTTACTTCCCTGAATGGTGAATTTCCCACATTGGGGCTTTCTGGTGTGTTCTTCTTTTTGCCTGAACCATGACTGTGCCATTTGTTGCCTGGAAAACTACTCTGATTCAGGTCTTTTCAGAGAGGCTTCCCTCCCTACCCTCCAGCTAATGTATTGACCGCACTTATTCTCTCTCCTAGCACCTCTTCTTTTTTCTTTCATACATTTGTTAACTTTTTGAACTGGATTGTATTTTCCTGTTTTTGCTTTGATATCTGTCCCCTCACTAAAGAGTCAGCTCCTTAAGTGCACAGACTGTCTTATTCACTGATGAATTCCCCAGTGCCCGGCACAGAGCAGGTGTTCAAAAATTATTTGTTGAATGAATGAATTCAATGACGTGTCTTAGAAAATGTGCTCCACCCTCTTTACCTCAGTAGCCCCAGTGACCAACACAGGAGCGGATGAAGGAGCCCAGTAAATGTCTCCTGAACAGATGGGGCTAGAAGTAATGATACACCGAGGGTATCATTGAAAAAACCTGGTTTCTATTCTGCCCAAACACTTTGCGTTCTCAAAGGAGGAGACAGGCCACAGAGCCTTCAGGGATCTAGTGACACACTCTAGGAACAGGACTGTGAGCCCATGAAAGGGGTGGCCAGAGGAAGAGGGACCACGCACGCATACGTACACTGGCTGCGGGAGGGGGCTGCAGTTGGGGAGCCCACTGGCATCAAAGGCGCTGAGGTCACATCTGCACCAGTCATCGATCACATCCCCTTTCCCGGAGCACCAGTAGGAGCTCATCAGTGCACTCTTGAAGGCCTGGAATAAAGAAGGGCAGAAGAGATGATGGTGACCAGGGAGGAGAGACTGAGAGCGAAGGTCCCAGGGACCACAGCTGACCCAAGCTTCAGAGCAACCCCCCTAGGTTGCTCTGAAGGACACCATCTCTTTTCCAAACACCTAACGCACTGCCACCAGGTTCTCCCCTTTCTGAGCCATTCTCTCCCAGGCACCAGAACGCTCACTGAGGCAGGACAGTGGTAAAAACAGCCGCTGAGAACCTCTCTGGGACCCAGCACTCTACCTGACTTAACTTATTTAACCTTCTCCACCCCATGCAACAGATATCATAACCATTATTATCATCATTTCCCACTCTACCATTTGGAAACGGAGGTCCACAGAAATAACTTGTCTGAGGTTCACAGCCAGTAAAGCGATAGAGCTGGGATCTCATGAAAGCAGTCTGGCCCCAAGCCGTGCCCCCTACCCCCTTTTTAATTGAAGTATAAGTAACAGTGTGATATTAGTTTCAGGTGTACGACCTAAGGATTCCACAATTGCACTCACTACTCAGTGCTTACCACAGTGAGGAAAGTGACCAGACTTCTTGCCGATGTCTGATCCATCTCACCGCCCTGCATGGAAACCATCTCACCTTCCTTCAGAGGCTCCCCCAAAGCCCTCAAGATAAAGTCTAAGCTCCTTACTCTAGCTCCTGATGCCTTCTGCAGGATCATCGTTCACCACTCCTGTGATGTTCCTTTACATGCTAACGTCCACCCTCATGCAAGCCACTAACATTCTGTTTATGAAAAGTGCTCTCTAAATTAGGAGATGACTTCTGTGAAGGGCCAGGTAGCAAATAGTCTTGGCATTGTGGCCAGGTAGTCTCTGCCACAATTAACTTAGCTCTGCCTTTGTAGCATGCAAAGGACACAGAGAATACTTTAAATGAATGGGCATGATTGTGTTCTGATAAAACTTTCTTTACAAAGACAGGATGCAGGCTAAATTTGGTCTAGGTCCACAGTTTGCTGACCTTTCCTCTCAATGATGATTAACATTCTATATAATTGCAATGTGCCTCGTCTTTTTATTTAAAAATATATATTTTCTCCATCCTGGCATACTCCCCACCCCCCTTCCTTGTATTCCAATTCACTCTTTTGGTTTTAAGTGAAATATTCCTTTGTTCTGGGAACCCACCCTTGAGTTTCTCAAGCCTTGAATCATTTTCCTATTCTGGACACCCTAACACACTAGACCTCTCATCCAACAGATTCTGATCACACCCAGGGCATGGGCCATGCCTTATTCACACGAGTATTCTCACAAGGTCTAGCACAGATATCCAGTCAATATTCACTGAATAAATAAATGGACACTGAAAAACATCATCAAGCTTATGATCAAGTTCAGGTGTGCTTCATGCTCTAGTCACTCCATTTACACTGCTGTTTCGAGGGATTGAGGATTCAGCTCTTTTTTAAACTTAGAGAATATTATCTCTTACCCCTTTTCCAGGTAGCAGACCCTATGTCCTTTCTTCTTCTGTTTGTTACTTTCTGTGTACTTTAAAAACTTTTTTTAAATGTTTATTTTTTTGAGGAAGACAGAGTGTGAGACGGGGAGGGACAGAGAGTGAGGGCTACACAGAATCTGAAGCAGGCTCCAGGCTCTGAGCTGTCAGCACAGAGCTTCTGTGTACTTTTTAAATGAAAGTTTCACACTGCCATAACCAAGGACACCTGGTTACCCATGTGTCACTTTCTCTATCCTGCGTTGTGAAAAGACTCAGGTGTAACATGTTTGTGTAAAGTGGGTCTGGGGTCTGACTCCTTAGCTACCCAAACACAGATCTAAAAGGAGGTAGGAAGCAAGGATGCTATTGTTACACAGTGCCCGGCTGTCCTGCAGATCTGTCTCTTGTATCAATAGTGTTCAGCCGGAACAGACGCAGGACACCCCTTCTTCCAGCCTCTGACCACCCTCCAACCTCTTCCAGTCACAACCTTCAGAACCCTCTTCTCAGCCATCCTCTGTCTCTGAAACCAGGCTATCTGTATTCTGAGCTTAACTCCTTATTACCAAACAAATATGAGCTCCCAAATTCTTTGGAGTTAGTCCATCAAAGTGGAGGCTGCCATTAACCACCATTAACCCTACCACTTGGGTTAGGTTTAGGGCCAACATGCATTGTGGGTCTCCTACACCTACCTCTCTGGGCTTCTATTTCCACCTTGCCAATGTGGCTCTGGAGAGTGTGGGCCGCTTCTTCTGCAAGTAGGCTGAGGAGAAATGCAAAGGCACCGAGTGCTTCTTGAAGACATAAAACTAGCCTGGCAGCCTTGCCCTCCTCCAAAGCCTTCAAGAGCCTTCTCAAGATGAGTGGAGTAAAACTCTAGACACCACAGAAGCCACCATGGTTCCGAAGAACCTGCACGAGGCCTTCTTGGAGCTGCCTGCCCTGGATTCTGCCCAAGCAGGCCCTCATCTCTGTAACTTCCTCGAGAACCACTTCCTAGATGAGGAGGTGAAACTCATCAAGAAGATGGCGACCACCTGATTCACCTTGTCATGCTCGATGCCCTTCAGCTGGGCTGGGCAAGTATCTCTCCCAAAAGCTGACCTTCCAGCCCAACCAGAAGCCTCTGGAGCCCAGCAGACTTTGAGAACCTTCCTTAACATCTCCCTGGTGTTGGGGATTCTGCCTGAAACTCTCCCTGCAGCCATTAGGCAGCTTTTTAAGCACCCCAGATCCCTTTCCCAAGACATAGGCCAAATAGAAACAATAAAGCTTTTTAGAGGAAAAAAACAAACAAAAAGATTGCTGTTGTGTTCGTCTCTACCACATTTCTCTCAGTGACTCTGATGAGGAGGCCCCAATATTCCTGCTGCATGTTTTCACCCATATTCTCCACTAGGGAATGAAAAAATGACTAATTTCTCCTGAATGAAGACTAGTGACTTAAAGAAACAAAATAGACGAGGGCACCTGAGACACTCAGTAGGTTAAGCATCAGACTTCGGCTGTGGTCATAGTCACCTGGTTTGTAGGCTCAAGCCCCTTATTGGGCTCTGTGCTGATAGTTTGGAGCCTGGAGCCTGTTTCAGATTCTGTGTCTCCCTCTCTCTGTTCCTCCCGTGCTCATCTACTCTCTCTCTCAAAAATAAACCTTAATTTTTTTTTAAATAAAGAGACAAAACATTATAATGAAAGCTAATGTTCATGAAGCACCTAATTACACAGCAAAGGTGCTTTCAGGCCATTAGAAAATGTAATCATCACAACAGTCCTGAGATATAGTTATTATGATCTTTGCTTACAGGTACAAGAACTAGGATTTAGAGCAGTGAGACAGTTCTCCCAAGTCCACACAGCAAGTACATAGTGGAAACAGAATCCTAACCCAGCTTTCTGTGACTCACAAGCACAGGCCTTTTCTAGTTAACCATGTGGGGCAGTGGCATAAACCACAAGCATGGTTGCAAGATTCAGTAAACAAAAAACGCAGGATGCCCAGTTAAATTCAAATTTTAAGTGAACAATAATTTTTTTTTTGCATCTCTCTCTCAATGTTTGCATATGCATCTAGCACTATTCCTACTACAAGTCAGAACCTGTGTTAGAAACAAATGTCCGCTGTTCTACCAGCACAGGGTGGGGGTGAGGGTGGGCTCTCATGAGGACAGAAACCAAATGGGATCACATGAGGTCATGCTGACTGATGGACCTTCTTCTTCCTCCATTTGCAGGTTCCCCTTTACTACAATAAATGTGCAAAACGGCTCTGGGCATAGGATTCTGTAACATCTCCAGCCAGCACTAAGGGCTTACTACCATAATGGTGAAATCTAGGGCCATGGGTGAAGGTGACCCAGATGGTAAGAGACTGCTTTGACTCTAGCAATGAGAGGAGAGAGAACATCCTGTTTTGTTTGTGTATGTGTTTTTGTTTTTGTGTGAGTGTGTGTTTTGTAATCAGGGGTCGCTTGAGCTTGTGGAAAACAAAACAGGAAATCTCTCTGGACTTGGTGAGTTTCACCATCCAAGCTGCTCTTGGGAAGAAATCCGGCCTGTGAGTCTCCACATCTACTGGCTCTTTCCCAAACCATGAGGAACAGAAGGGGGACTGGTGCAATGGCCAGGCAAACCCTGGAGAGAGCACAAACATAGCCTGATAAAAGGCCTACATCAAAGAGGGAGCCCTGGCTAAGGAGCAGAAACCAGCAAGGCGTCAGGGCTGCATCACTCTTTCCTTATGTCTCCAGCCCTTGCAACATCCCATCCCGATCCAATTAGATCCCAGGGGAGGAGAATCATAAGACGTTCCAGCTTCAAGGGATTCTGTAAATCATCTACTCTAATCTATTTGACAGATCAGATACAGTGGCTCAGAAAGGCTAGCTGGCTGGTCCACGGTAAGAGAGCAACTCTGTGATGAAATGATTCGATTCCTCCATTTCATTGTTAAATTTAGGAATTCTTTTGAGATGGAGGGCCTATCTCCATTCACAAATGAGCATGGAAGAGAATCCTGGCATCCTGGACTTCCCCAGGTCACACAGTAACAATAAATGCCAAGATTTCATCCAAAACATCCTTTTCAGCTGCTCAGTTTGAATCACGTGCTTATGCTCAGTTTGCACGCCTGTGCAAGGGTGTGTGTGTGTGTGTGAGTGTGTGTGTTGGTTCTCCAAGGAAAACGAAACCTTACACTGGAGGCATTGTGGACTCCTGGCTTTTGAGTCAGTGCAGGGACTTAAGCAACAAATCCTGTACTTAAACAAGGGTAAGGACTACATTTACATGATCATTCGTTTTCATAACAAAGAAATGCTTCCAACTTCTGGATAATTAGCTAGCAAACCAACAGGGGCAGGAGGAGAAAACAGCCACAAAAATGTTAAGCAATCAAAATAAACTAAGATTTATTTCTGACTCGATGGTTACTTTCCTATTTGAACTTTCCTCGTTCAAATTGTTGAGTTATTCCTCTCGTTAAGCCTTCATTTCTCCATCTGTAAGATGAGGACGCAAAAGATATATTTTTGAAGGTTTAGTTAAGTTCAGTAAACATTCACTGAACTTCCTACTCCATACCATCTGCTGTCTGGATGCTATGAAATGAGATGAACAAGATGCAGTAGCTAACTTCAAAGGACACACAGTTTAATGCTGAAGACACAAACAATCACAATGAATACGGTTCAAATGCTATGAAGTAATACACACAGAAGGCTGTGAAAATACCAAGGAAAGGGCTCTTCCAGCCTTAAAATGTTGACAATATCTTAGGAATCTTAACTTTACTACTCTGTATTTGATTAAGATACTTAGGACCATCCATGTAGAATGTCACTAAGCCTGTGGATTAAGTTCCAAACTCTACACTTACAATGACTGTATGTTTTATACTAAAAATCAGACTCAGAGGCTGACACGGCACTATTAAATTTTTTCTGTTTTTTAAATTTATTTTTGAGAGAGAGAGGAGAGAGAGAGTCAGCATGAGCAGGGGAGAGTCAGAGAGAGACAGAAACACAGAATCCAAACCAGGCTCCAGTCTTCAAGCTGCAGCACAGAGCCTGATGTGGGGCTCAAACCCCATAACGGTGAGATCATGACCTGAGCTGAACCCAGATGCTCAACCGACTGAGCCACCCAGGCACCCCATCCACAGTGCTATTATGCTTGGTCTTGTGGCTGTCCAGTCCTTTTCTCTGAACAACTGTCATAGCCTCTGGGCTGGCCTTTGAGCTCCAGTGTCCCCTTTTTCAGCACCTCCTCTCCCAGCTTTCTAAAGCACGCCTGCTTAGTCCACCCTCTTACTCAGACTCCTTCAAAACCCCCTTCTTTCTGGTTACATCCTTTGCTTCTGAACTTGACATTCAAAATCCTTTCTTGTTCAGCCTGTGGCTCCTCTCCTCTCTCCTCCCCACTGCACCCACTTTATTTCTCTTATGCTGTGCCTTTGTTCTCAAATGCCCTTTCCCCACTTTTTTTTCTCCCTGCTGAATTCCAGGAAACTTTTTGTCCACTGGGACCCTGCCACACTTGAGAAATTTTGTCCCTATACCTCCTCTCAATTTTTGCCCGTTTCACATTTCCTTGCAATTTGCTTATTTATGTATCCTTCTTGCTCATTATACTGTGAACTCCTCCAGGCCAAGATAATATATTTGATTAAGCCCTGAACCCCTGACTCTAAGCAAGAGAGCAACATGTAGTAGGGTCCCAAAAATATGTTAAATTCCACAGATATGTAACAGAACGCTCTGCCAGGCATTAAGCTTATCTACTTGCTGTTATTTTTCTTTTCCAGCACAAGAGATGACGGAAATGCAATTGTGGACACCGTAAAATGACTGAATCTCCATGAAGCCATTGAATGTGCATTGGGGTGGGGGATGGATGGAGAGACTCTCTTCTGGAAACCTCTGGAATCACTGCTAAGAGGACAGTAGGTTGTTAGCTTTTTGCCAGGGGAGTGCTTGGGTCTAAAATCAGAAGCTCCTAGGTCCCTAGAGAAAGAGGAAGAGCGATGGGAGTGGTTGACATCCAAGCTTTGTAAGGACACTGGTTCCGGAGCCCATGCTGACCACACGTGTGATTGGTCAGAAAGGAATGGGATGGATGAGCACAGGAAGGATTGAAGAGGACATCACAGGAGCACATGTGCAGAGGCAGAAGCAGTGGTTTCCAGCTCAGCCTGGACCTCTGGGATAGAACCTACCTGGGCCACTTGCCCTCCAGTCATCAGACACCCCCTAGCAGTGGCTGCAGGAGGTGCCAGTCACTCTTTTCCCTGGCAGTTACAGGAGTTGGGGACCAGGGACCAGAGTCCCCATTCCTTGGGAATAGAATAAAAAACTGTTGGTGTGCCCTGACCATGAGGAGGTTAGCTGGTCATCTTGTTACAAATCAATGACTGCATTAATTAGGCAATCTGTGTGAGAACATATTTGGGGACAGAAGTGAATAATGTCTGTGGACTTAGATTTTCTTATTCTCCAACAGGGTAGGAAGGCGGGGGTAGTGACTTTCAAACATGCCCCTACATATCACTGATTGCATCATGATGTGCAATCTAGGTCCTCTCCCCTTGGGTCTGGGCTCTATAACTGCAGCAAAAGAAGTACCACTGCTTCAGTTTCTGGCCCCAATTCTTGAGAAATGGGCAGCTTTCACATTACATCTCTTGGGATATTCACTCTTCAAGCCCAACCACCATGCTGTGAAAAAGCCCAGACCACATGGAGAGGCCACATGTAGGTATTCCAGCCAACAGACCCCAGTGAGGCCACAGCCAACAGCCGGGGTCATCTACTGGATATATGAGCATGGACATCTTTGAGATACCTCCAGCCATAGCCACCAGCTGACTGCAACCACAGGAGAGAGCCAAGTAAGAACTCCTGAGCTCAGCCCAGTCAACCCCCAGAACTATTAGAGAGACTGATAAAATGATCACTGTTGCTTTAAGCCAACAATTTCTGGGCTTACATGGCAATAAATAACTAGGGCAGCAGGTAATTTACCTCTAACAATTCTGAAACATTGCTTAGTGGAGGGAGCAACTAGGGAACAGCCAAGCAAAGGGAAGTACAAACCTTAGACTACATATATATCCCAGAAACTAGAGGGCTCTGACATGCATATGCACATACTTGATGTCTCAGATTCCCAGTAGGTCAGATCTAGAAGAGTCCTGAAATGTGCTACTGACTTTCACAATTTCGCAGACCAAAAGGCCCAAAGAGGTGAAGAGATTTGTCCCAGTTTGCACCACAAGAATCTGGCAGAAGAGAAAGCAAGTTGCTCATCTCAGTAACACTCACAACACGAGGCTGCCTACCTTTGGACCTGGCTTCAAGCCACTGATCTGCTATCCTGCTAGACAGAAAACAAATGTAGTAGTAACAACACTCGCTGAGAGTGCACTAAGTACTTTAATACACGTGATCTCATTTAATCTTGTCACCTTAGGAGGCTGAGTCTGTTATTACCATCCCTATTTTACAGGTAAAGAAACTGACGTTCAGAGGGTGCAATAGCCTATTCAAAGTCACCAGTTAAAAAGTGGTAGAAGAAGGGGTGCCTGGGTGGCTCAGTTGGTTAAGCGTCCGGCTTTGGGTCAGGTCATGATCTCACAGTTCATGGGTTCGAGCCCCATGTCGAGCTCTGTGCTGACAGCTCAGAGCCTGGAGCCTGCTTCATGTTCTGTGTCTCCCTCTCTTTCTGTCCCTCCCCTGCTCCCACTTTGTCTCTGTCTCTCAAAAATAAATTTAAAAAAACAGAAAAAAAATTTTTAAGTGGTAGAACAAAAACTCAAACTCAAGTCACTTGATCCTGAAACCCATTCTCTCTGCCATGACCGTCATGAACAATATTCTCACCAACGAGAGGACGTCAATGGCCAAGGGCTGTTACACTTTCCATGTATTACTCCTCAAGACAATTCTAAGTATTTTAGATATAATGGCACATTTAATCTTCCCAACAACCTGTGAGGTATGTAGAATTATTATGTTCCATTTTACATTTGTGCCCAGAGTCACAGGGCTGGTCAATGATACAGCCAGGATTTGAACCCAGGAGATCTGGCTCTAGAGCCTGTACTCTGAAATAGAAAGCCTCCAAATACACACTCTTATGGAGACAATCCATGTTTTTTTTTTTTCAATCCATGTTTTTAAATATGACTCACATTGCTGATTCCCTCCACCATTCGTATATATTGAGATCTTCACGGTCTCCATAGGAATAGACCAATGAAAATGCCATCTATAATTTCCATTTCTCTAAGTCAAATGTCTCCAGTGTCAAAGTCTCCAGTGTCATAGGGTTCAGCAGCCACAGGCATGAATAAAATTCCACAGGAGGAGGAGATAGAGCATGAGAAAAGTAAAGGGATGGGAGAGTCCCAGGGATGGTAACCTTTTCAGACTAACTTGCTATGTGACCTCAGTAAGTCATTTACCCTCTCTGGGCCTGTTGTTGTCTGTAATTTCTTCAACTTTTTCACACATGCCACAGTACTGCTGGTTCTGATCATGTGTCCTGGAGTTTACTTTTCCTCATACCTGCCCACAATTTTCCTATCCCATTTAAAACTTCTCATCTTCGATATACTGCCTGGGATCCTTGAAAAGTTCCTTCCAGCAGACAGAACTATGGAGACAGTAAGAGGATCAGTGACTGACAGGGGCTGGCGGAAGGGGACAGATGGCCAGGGAACACACAGGATTTTAGGGCAGTCCAACTATTCTGGCCAATACCATCATGGTGGATACGTGTCATTATCCATCTGTCAGAACTCAGAATGTGCACCAAGAACAAACCCTCATATAAACCATGGACTTTGGATAATAATGATGTATTAGTACAGGTCTGTCAGTTGTAACAAATGCACCAAGGTGCTGAGGGATTATGAGGTGGTATGGGGGAGACTCTGTGTTGGTGGGAGGACATGGGGTATATAGGAACTCTTTGCACTTTATGCCCAGTTTTGCTGGGAACCTAACATGGATCAAAAGAAGAGAAAGTCTATACTTCAAGCCTACTGCCAGCTAACATGCTTTCTGCAGAAGAGGTTGCATGGGCGATAAGCATGCCGTGGATGGCTTCTGAAGAAAGGGAGGGACAGCATGGAGGGAAGGGACACCTGTTAAGCATATCCTTGCTCTGCCCTGGTGCTCAGGCATCTATCCATTAGCTCTCCCATGCCACCCAACACCTTGTGCATGCTATAGCTCTTACTGTTTGCAGTAAGCCTTCTAGACAAGCAAGTGTAGCGCCAGAGAGGAGAAGACAGCAACCCAGCATTCCCCAGATAAACACAATTGAGCAGAGTCTCCGACTCCAAATCCAAGCTTTGCCCCTTGACTTCCCTTGTCCCACTCCTCATTTTCAGCTTCTGAGTCAGATCCCACAATTCACAAGGCCACACAGTAGAGGAATACTAACTGGCAAGGACCCATTTCCCATATGAGAAATGGTGCCGCTCAATCTATGGCTGTATCAATCACAGAAATGACACCTAATTTCCCCTGTCAGGATAAACTTCACTTTTCAAACCATTCTCCCCTGAATGATGAGAGCCCAACAGAACAGCTTGTTAATCTGGGTGACAGGGGGAAGACATTTAAAGCCAGACCAACCCCCCTTCTTGACACACTTACTTCTACTAATGAAAAAATATTAGAGAAATAAATACACAACCCACTGAGATGCTCCAGCATGGGACACTGTCAGCTGTCTGTTTCTCAAGATGGACAGAGAAACGATGATAAGGTTATGTGGTCCTCAGGCAAGGAGCTATTTTTCTTGTCAGTTCACCCCATATTTCAGTTCCCCTCCATCTCATGTGGAGGATGGAGTGCTAGGTTTCAATGCATTAAAAATAACAGTGAGCGGTTTTGAGCACACCTCTACGCCAGACACAGTGCTCAGTGTTTTCAAGGAAGGGGAGCATTTTATTTGCACAAGAATGCCTTGATTTGGATATTTCTATCACTCTCCTTACACAGAGGATACCGAAGCCCCAGGGAGCTTGGGTTCCTTTCCTATGTTACACAGATAATGTTTGGCAGAGCAAAATTCAAACTCAAGTACCTCACATTCCTAAATACATCATCACTTGAACTAAATTCATCCTGAAACAAGCCCATATATTATAGGATTGTACTGCCTCCACGAAATCTTTGAAAAAGTTGAAACTTAAAGTTTGGTTCAGCGTGATCAGATAACTTGAACAATGTCACAAATCTAGGATGATTTGGAGTTAGGACACCTAGCTGATTCCCAAGACTGAATGTCCCTTCTCTGCCCCTGTCATTTTTTCTAAATACTGAAGACAGGTGGGGTTTGAGGGGCATGGCACATTCTCAGGACGAGCCAGGACCAGTTAGCCTTGTCGTTCTGTTCAATCCTAACTCCTTACTGGCCAGAACAACACTCCAAAGTGTGTTTCCAGGAACATGAGTTCGAAGAGATGCTGATTTTAAGTTAAAAAAAATTGGGGGTGGTTGGAGCTGTGGTCAAAGACACCCGGAAAAGACTGGATTTAAAAAGATAAGATTGCTCCACATGGAACTTTTCAGAGCCATTTATATGCTAATGGCAGTGGGAAACCCTAAGATAGTAATGCATAAAATGCAGCATTTCCCAAACATCTTTGTCTATAGAATATCCCTTCCCCCACCTGCTTTGGCATCTTGGTATCTGGTACTTGACAGAGACTTCTCCATATTGTGCTAATCTAGATTCTAGGCTGGACACAAAGCTCTTTGACAAGAGCTTCTCAGGAAAGAGAACTCATCCCAGCTCTGTCAGTAATTGTGCAGCTCCGACGAAAGGAGTCTCCCTCTCTGGGACTCAGTTTTCTCATCTATAAACTAAAGGTGTTGAATATTCTTATTTCAGAGGCCCTAACCTTCTGGCAATACCATGAGCGCTAGGAGGACCTGTAACGCACACTGAGCTGCTCCGTCTCCTGCTGAATCTTCCCCAGGCACCCAGCTCAGATGCTTGCAGACTAAACCGTGGACCACTCTGATACCCTGAGCCCTCCATGACGGGCCTCCCTGGCCACAGATTCTGCCACATCCCACTAGGTGGCTTGGAGTAATTTGGATGCCTTTGTGTTAATGTCAGGCCCTCCAAATCTCTGCTCCTTCCAGCATCAACCTCTTGCCACCATGACTCTATTCTCCAGCCATGCTTTCTCACCTCTGTAGTCATTCACATGCTATTTCCTCTCCAGGAACTCTTTCCCCATTCCATAATTTCCCCCACTGACTAATCTAGCAATTCTGTTTGGGAATGGCCTCTTGGAGGGAACATTCTCCACTCTAACCCACTGAAGCGGGAATAGACCTCTTCCTTTGTAATACATCTTCTCCCACCTTCCCCTATCATACAACTTATTTTACTATGTTATATTGTATTGTCTGTTTCATTGCTTATCTGTCTCTCCTAATAGACTGTGTACAAATTGAGGTTGGAGCTCTCCTGTTGCTTTATTATTTAATCCCTAGCACATAGAGGAGGGGCTCAGTAAATGATTAATAAGTTGGTTTATCATAAATGAATAAATGCTAAGAACCCTAATCTTGTATCTCTTGTCCCTTCACCCTATTATCCTTAGCTTAGATTTCTTCTCTGCCTAGGATAATTCTCTGTTTCTTAACATTTTCCAAGCTCCTATCACATGCTAACTTTGCTTCTAAGACCCAGGAGATCTAAGAGCCAAAGCTCTTGATTCTTAAAAATCTTCCACATCCAGGGCACCTGGATGGCTCAGTCGGTTAAGCATCTGACTTACGGCTCAGGTCGTGATCTCATGGCTCATGAGTTTGAGCCCTGCATTGGGCTCTTTGCTGACCGCTCAGAGCCTAGAGCCTGCTTCAAATTCTCTGTCTCCTTCTCTCTCTGCCCCTCCCCAACTTGTGCTCTGTTTCTCAAAAATGAATAAACATTAAAAAAATGAAAATCTAAACCTTACACATCCTCCAGTACAATATGGAAGGTTCCCCCCAACCCCAGCATTTCACACAAAGAATCCCAAATATCAGAAGGGACCAGGGCAAAATTACTTTGAAGTCTCTTTCTTAAATATTTATGCAAATTGCAAATTCTACTCTATAATAGACTTCAGTTGATTTTAATATTAAAACAATGGACAAAAAAAAAAAAAAACAATGGAGGGTTCTTCTCCCCCCCCACCCCCGCCCTGGCTCCCGCTCAAAATGTTTCCCATAGGGTGATCTTTGGGCCTTTTCCCTTATTAATGATTTGAAGCACTTATTAGAACTTCAGATTCCCAGGCCAAACTCAGCGACACTGAACCAGAATCCCGAGAGAGGTGCAGCAGAATCTGATTTAATACACTCCCAGGTGATTCTTATATACAATTTGTTCAAGAATATCTTATCTCTTTATCCTGTGGCTTTGGATTTTATCTTTGCATATGATAGAGTATCTCCCTGGATTAAGGTACTCCCGAATAAAAACCTACCTACAGGATTTTATTTTAATAGCTACCTTTCAGGTATCAGATAAAAGAGCAGATTGGCAGTCATGTTTGAACTAAATAACTCTGTTGCTTTAGCCAAGGGTAGTGGGACCAAAGTTAATTATTTGGCCTAAATTGGACCAATTAGATATTTTTGCTGGGAATCTAGGTTCAAATGGTCATTGGTTTGTGAGTGCTTGAACTGGCATGAGATATAAAGCTAGACTTGGCTCTAGGGTCTTGGCATGCTGAGCTACATTTACAGAGACAAGAAAATATAAGGAGGGGAGAGAGAGAGAGAGAGAGAGAGAGAGAGAGAGAGAGAGAGAGAGAGAGAGAGAGAGGGAGGGAGGGAGAGAGAGAGAGAAAGA
>NC_043712.1:16759550-16772496 GCF_006229205.1 Suricata suricatta | reverse complement strand
GAGAGAGAGAGAGAGAGAGAGAGAGAGAGAGAGAGAGAGAGAAAGTGCATGCATACAAGCACAGTAAGGCCAGAGTGGCAAGCAACTCTCTGGGTAAGTTCTAGCATTACTTTGAGAATAAATATATAGGAAAGGAATAGAAATACATTTTTTCTATGTGTCTCACACATATCTAGTTTTCCAATGGACCTTGTTTTATTTTCTTGGCTTTGGATCAAAAGCACCCCCATTTTTCTGGGTGCTCTGAGATTCCTCTGTGCTCAAATCAATCTCCCCAGAGAGCAGTGACTCTGGAATGAATCTTTGCCAAAATCTCATCTTCAAAATGTCATGTTTCCTTATTTTTAAATATATATATATTTTTTTCTCCCACTGGCTTGTGGGAATATACATCATCTAATTAGCCAAATGGATTTTCAGTTCAGCCCAATCGTTTCCTTATCTAGCCTCTGAAGCTCAGCGTTGCTCGGGGGACTGAGCGGGCACGGAGGTCCTCATTAACTCTGATCTTCAATTACATTGATTATAAGCCTGCTTTTGTAATTGTGCAGCATAGATCAGAGGTGAGCTGGGGAGCTCAGGCCACTCCATAGTGTTCTCTGAAAAACCAGAGGCACACTGGCCCCTAAAGAAACAGAGAGCTACAGATGAGAACTAAAAATACCACGGAAGGAGGTATCACCAGACAAAATTGCCTGGCGAGCCAGACGGCAGCTGCAAATCCCTTTCATTATACCTCGAATCATGAGACAGACCTCTGAGAACCGTGGATAGAAAATTTCAAAAGAAGGCTCTGGTCACAGTAGTGAATGGAAAGCAGGGAAAGGAAAGGTTGTATGGTGGAAAGATGGTTTTTACAAACGAAGCCCAGGGAATTTTCTGGCTAGAAGTACACAACCCTTTATTTCCCCTTCTCATTCTTTGGGTCCAAAATAATTAAAGGTTTCTTTCCTAATGTCATATCATGTATTCATTCCCATGATGAGCTCATCAGTCAGGGTCTCAGGCCTTGGAGAAAATATCTTTTGAGGGCACAGGATGAAAAAAAAACCCAAAGATGAAGCACAAATGAGCCCACCCACCTTCAGCTCAACAGACCCATGAAGAGTGTACCCACACTCACCTCTCTCCCCTGTCCAGAGAGCCCCAAGTCAGGCTTGTATATATTCAGCCACTTGACATTGACTGAAAGCCATTTAAGGGGTGAGACACCAAACTCTGCAAACAGGAGATGACTCATCAGCCACTTTTCTCTATGTTGTCTCCTGATCTTCAAGCTCTCTTCCTTGCTGCCATTTTCTTCCCCCTTTCCCTGGAATAACTTCAACCTATTCTTCTGTACTTTCTACCTATCATGGGCTGAACTCTGTCTCCCAAAAATTCATATGTTGGAAGTCCTAACCCCCAGTACCTCTGAGTATCATTGTATTTGGAGGTGGGGCCTTTAAAGAGGTAACTAAGGTTAAATGAGGTCATTAGGATGGGGCCCTAATACAGTAGGACTGATGTGTTTATAAGAAGAGGAGATTAGGCCACAAACACAGAGGGAAGACCATGTGAAGACCCAGGGAAAATATGGCCATCTACAAGCCAAGAAGAGAGGTCCTCAGAAGAAACCAACTTTGCCAACAACTTGATCTCAGATTTCCAGCCTTGAGAACTATGAGGAAATAAATTTCTGTTGTTTAAGCCACAGAGTCTATGGTACTTTGTTATAGGAGGCCTAGCAACTAATACACTATCTCTGTCTTATTTGACAACAACTACCTCTTTTTAAACTTTTTTTTCAATATTTATCTGGTTTGGGGAGGGAGGGAGAGCAAGCAGAGAAGCGGTAGAGAGAGAGGGAGACACAGAATCAGAGGCAGACTCCAGGCTCTGAGTTGTCAGGACAGAGCCCGATGTGGGGCCTGAACTCACGGACAATAAGATCATGACACGAGCCGAAGTTGGACATGCTCAACCGACTGAGCTACTCAGGTATCCCTCACAACTACCTCTTAAGATTTGCATTTGCCCCATTTATGAACCATTATTTTTGTCATGGATCCCTATGGACCACTTTCCAGAATAGTTTTCAAATGCATAAAGTATAATGCATAGCATTACAAAGGAAACCAATAGCTGAAATATCTTAGTCTGAGCTACGTTAAGCTATTTCCATCCCTTCCACAGATGCCCAGTCTGCTACCTGACCTGGTTCCAAACACTTGAACATCGGTGGATGGACAAGGAGTGGCAGCCAGACTATAATGAATATTCAATCCTGCTAAAGTATGTGAATGAGATGCAAATGACAGAGAAGAAAACTAAGAAAACATGGAAAAGAAGTTCCACTGGCTATTTTAAAAAGGGTCGGCCTCTTTCTTTTTGTTCAAATACTAATTTTTTTAAGCTCGGAAGAAGATAGAAACTTGGTTAAAATTAGAATCTTCTTAGAACAATCACACAATAGATCATAATTTTATCAGCTAAGTTACATATTTAATTTTAAAGAGGGTTAGAAAACTTTTGAGTTCTTCCAGTCCAGAAGATCTCAGCCTGTTTTTTAAATCATCTGCTAAGGAGCCTTTTTTGACACTCTTTTACTCAACCACCCCCAACCTATGAAATTTTATTACCACAGATATGCTGTATATGTATGAATATGTAATGTGCTTTTGATGTACATAAAAAAGAGTAAAAGGAGGTTCCCCCACTCAGAGAATCAATTTTCTTATCATTGGAGGTATTGTCCTCACTGAGAATGGGTGCTCTAGTTAGAGATAAATTGAAGGCTAAGAGATGTGCCAAGATCTCACTGGGTTTAGTGAAATATCTACAACTACTGCAAGGGTGGTGAGGATCCAAGAGATGAGCAGACATTCCCAGGGACACAGAGCTGGAAAGCGTTGGGAGGGAGCCAGAGCCCAAGTGCAGTGGCCCAAGTGCCCAGGACTCCTCGCTGACAACAAGACTAGATCCCATGGAGGTGAGCTGTCTCAAGGATAAAGCTCCCACTGGGAGTGTGAAATGGTGGTAAGTTTCAGATGTCACAGAAGAACATCAAAGGACTCATCACCAAATATCCCTTAAAAGCAACCATGGAGATGGACAGGCCACTGGTATTTCTAGTGTTCTATGTTAGAAAAAGAGTTATTTTCAAACAAAGCTGCATGAAAGCCTGGTTTTCTCTCCCTAAATAGAGTTTTCCTTGATTTCCTCCAGTCAGTTGTGTTTCTGTTTTCTGTCTTCCTCACTTCAAATTATCATCAAAGTCTGGCTAAAAGAGATTGCCACCAAATTCCACATGCCTTTGTGTACCACTGGCCTTGCTTCAAAGTTGAGTTAGGGGTGTCTGAGGCTGGACAAAAGAGGTTTGAAGTGTAAAATTTCAAAAAAAAATTATTTTTCTCTCCAGGGATATAACAATTTGGTACCAAGCAAGGCAGCAAGGTTTGAAAAGAAAAAAGTCATGAAAAATGCGTCCTGTTTTCCTTTAAGTGATTTAATTTTTTTTAAAGAAGAACTGTGGTTAAAGATTGATGGTAAACACTTGATTGAAGGCAACTGTTTGCTTTTAAGAATTTGTTTTTTTTCTTCTCTTTTTTTTTAACTTTCTTGATGACTTCATTGGGGATGTATGTATCAAACTCAATCTCAATGTTAGAATTCTTTTTGATTTAAGATCAGTGTTTCTTGAATAAACATGGTAGACAGTTGCTCCCCAAACTCAAAGGTCCTCCAGCTGTGATTTGCTAATACAGTAGCACCCTATTATGCATAAGGGACACATTCCAGGACCCCCTGTGGATGCATGAAACCACAGATAATACCAAACTCTGCATGTACTATGTTTTTTTCCCATATATATCTACTTATGATAAAGTTTAATTTATAAACTAGGCACAGTAGGAGATTAATAATAACTAATAATAAAATGATAGTAATAATATACTGTAATACAATGTGTTCCTCTATAAATATCTTACCTTACTGTCCTCCCTCTTCTTCTTGTGATGATGTGAGTTGATAAAATGCTTACGTGATGAGACAGAGTGAGGTAAATAAACAGACACGTGACATGGCATTAGGCTACTACTGACCTTCGGATATGTCATCTGCTTTTGGACTGTGATTGGCTGCAGGTAACTTAAACCTCGGAAAGTAAACATATATAAAAGAGGGCCTACTATGTTGAAAAATTTCCCTCTTTATCTGCTTCCCAAGTAAGATAGGAGCTCAGAGGGGAGGCAAGGGCTGGACTATGGGGTCAAACAGTTATGGTTTCAAAAAAATATTTTTCATGTTTATTTTTGAGAGCAAGAGAGAAAGAGAGCAAGGAAGAGTGGGGGAGGGGCAGAGAGAGAGAGAGAGAAGGGGAGACAGAGAATCTGAAACAGGCTCCAGGCTCTGAGCTGTCAGCACAGAGCCCAACACGGGGTTCAAACCCAAGAATGGCGAGATCATGACCTCGGCCAAAGTCAGACATTTAATGGACTGAGCCACCCAGTTTCCCCTCAAACAGGCATGGTTTAAATCCTAGTCCAGCTACCAACCTGCTATATGACCATGGAACAAATCATTTGATCTTGGTAAGTCTCATTTGTTCCCTTACCTGTACAATGGAAATGCTTACTTCATAGAGACTCTATGACCATTTTACTTAATGGTCATAGAATCTAAGGAAAGGACCTCTGTGTTGTACTATTCTAGGCCACAAAACTGACATAGCGAAAAATGCATTCTATGTATAATTGTATGTCTATCCATATAGATGATATATATTTTTGTTCATTTCATACATGTGCATAGAACTGGATAATCATGTGTCTACGTAAATATACATGCATGTGTGCACCTACATGTAAGCAAAGATCATTCTATGAGTAATTGGACCCTATATAGATGGTGCCGTCTGGAGCTGTGCTCCATAGTGGTCCTGCCCAGGACATCGATAATCATTTCATTTTTAAAACCAGCGTGCCACTCTCTCCTGCCTGCCCAGCCATGGAGTCCATTTCCCCTATGCTAAGCCATGGCTTGCCCCAGTAGTGCCTCCAATTTTCATAATATCCCAGGGTGAACTGGGTAAGAGAGGAAATGAGGGATACAACTTTAAGATGTGTGGCAGGAGTAAAGTGTGGAGGGCGGAGAAGAATGCCCTGTACATATTAGGCTCAATAAAACCATCATGAAAATACTCCGTGGGGCTGAGACAAGACTGGCAGACAGAATGAACAAATGATGAACGGACCATGTGGCTTTCCAGATCTACCAGCCCAATGTTGCTGCTTCCCTGCCCTGCTCCTCCTTCTTCTGTGACAGACCCCTTCCTAAGACATAGCCTTCTTTCTGCCTCTTCCAAAGAATCGGCACAAACGTCAGGGGCTGTTTGGGAAAGATGGCTCACAACTGCGAGCGCTAAGAATAACCATATTAGCAATTCCTCCCGGATCTGTTTCATTACTACACTGCGGGTTCGATGCCAACTGACCAAATTAAGCCCAAGCACCTGTCTGCATTCCTGTCTCTCACGTCAGGGTATGTGCCTGTGTCCCTCTCTCTCTAGGTCTCTGGCCTTCTATGCTCTTCACTTTCCTCTAGAAATACATTCCATGGGAAAAGCACAAGGTCTCAGACCTTAACTGGCAAACCTGGATTCAACAAGTGCCCTTAGCACTTATTTGAATGACCTCAGGAAATGCTTTCTATTTCTTTTCTCAGCTCCCTCCTCAAAAAAGGAATGCATACTACTTACCCTGCAGCATTCACATGAATATTCAATGTAACCGTGTGTGTACCTGACTTCTTGGATGTGCTTATCAAATGGGAGATTTTGTTGCTATTGCTGTTGCTGTTGTTAACCTAAGTGATCCCAGAAATAACTCTGGAGGGCAGGTGTGACTTATAGCCCCATTTCACAGACAAGAAAACTCCAGCTGAAGGAGGTTAAATTACATGTCTTCAGTTGCATAGTGAGGAAATTGATAATTCCAAAGTAGAACTCATCTGCTTCTGAGTTCAGAGCTCTGTCTCTAATACCAGGCTGCCTCTTTCCTACTCCTCTCACTGCGACAAGTGTGTGCGTGTGAGTGCATGTGCACGTGCACACACACACATATACATGCATGTGCGCATGCATGCATGTGTATGTGTGTGCATTTGGCTTCCGTCAATATTCATCTGATTATTTCTCTAAGTACTCAGCTTCTCATGGTGGTGGCTGAAACATAAATCAGACCATGTTGAGAGTGTGAGAGAGAGAAATGGCATAGGAAGGTGACATAATATTGTAATTCAATGCTTAATATCTCCGAAGACATGTAATACATCCTCATGACATTACCAGAAGATATTTTCTGGAAACTGGACAATAACTCACATTAATGCTAACCCTAAATCTAATTGTTTTATGAGGCTACAAAGGACTACATAGGATAAAGCTTCCAAAACTGTAGAGGCTTCAACAGTCATGTTGATGGAACAGATTTCACTGTCTGGCACAGATGAGAACAGCTGCCTAGATATATAATATTGCTACCTGGAGCAACATAACAAAGGAAATGTGTGGCTCAGCTGCACTGTAATGTTCGCCGCCGTGAGCCCTTTGCCAGGCAAAATTATGGGAAAGATAAAGAGAGAAAGGATAAGATTTTGAGGGCTGAAGGAAGGTCTTGAGACTTCAGCAGGCCACAGGATGGATGAGACCCACATTTCCGATATATGACAGGTGAAGGATGAGTTATTTCAATCTGTTCCCTGAGAGAAATGTGGGGCTTATGGGAGCCAGGCTCTGGAGCCAGACAAGATGGGTGGGAGCCCAATCCTGCCACTTATCTGCTGACTTCTGCCCATTACCTGACCTTGTGAGCCTAGGGGTTCCTATTCCATCAAACGGGGATGACAGTACCTACCATAACTCTTGTGTATAAAGGCACATTGAGATACCCATGGTTGATGAGAAAAGAAAGGTGGCAAGAATATGTAGGGCCTTATCTCAGGAATCTAACAAACAGCAATTCAGTGTGCGTGCGTGCGTGTGTGTGTGTGTGTGTGTGTGTGTGTGTGTGTAGTAAAAATTCTGGGAGGATATACAGAGAAAGTCTTCAACCCAACAGACTAGAACTAGGAATATGAGAGCCTATCTAGCATTTTCTTCATTCACTCCCGTTGCTGCTGATGCTGATTACTACTGCTATTATCACTAGTACCACCACTACTACCAGTATTAATACCAACTACTTCAGGAAGTTTGAGAGGCATAAAGGATCAAATATACATAAAGTTGTAACACTGAGCCCAGCACATAGTAGGTGACCAAAATGTGCCTGTTCTTTCTTTGTCCCTGGCAACTAAGGATGATTCTTTCCCTCTCTTGGAATAGAAGTCACTGGATGATGGATGGGCAGCAGTTGACTGGATGTAGCCATTCCTGCATCCCACATATGCCCTTCCTAGCCAACCCCCTTGACTTTGCAAAAGTTGTTCCCATATCCTGGACATCCTCCTCACTGTACCTATTCAGCACAGCAACAGGAGTGAATGAAGAAAATGCCAGATAGGCTCTCATATTCCTAGTTCTAGTCTGTTGGGTTGAATAGGTCCAGCCAAAGGCACATTCTACTTTCCCTTATCCTCTCACCTGGAAGTGACCTGTCCTTCTTCTGTCCCAAATGCCTTCACTCTGCACATCTCTACTTATATCAGCTAATGGCATGTGAGTTCGGCACACATGTACTGAGTACCTCCCCCTCCATGTGACCAGGGCGGGGCATGCTGGGATTTTACCCACCTCAGAATAGAGTGAGCTTTCTGAGAGACTACCCATATCTAACATATCTTCAAATTACTGTTTCTCGGCCTAATGTTGGGCCCCTAGTGGATGACCAGAAAACATTCTGAGTGGATGGATGGATAGATGAATGAAGTGAGAAATGGTGCTTTCCATTTGAAGAACAGTACCTTAGATGTTACCGAATGGAAAGGAAAGAAAGAAACTACACAGTTCTACCAACCCACTCTCCAATGGTGCTTCAAATTTCACTCGAGACTTCCTAATGAGCCTTAGTGGCAGGCAATTTTTGTTTAGCATGTAAGGTGCTGTGCAACACCTCTACCACCAGTTATCTCACTTGATCCTCCAGCAAGAAATGAGATTCTGGGCTCAGACAGATCTTGCTCAACAGCTCTGTGAGCATGGGCAAACCTATTACCCATGTTGGGACTCAGTTTCCTCATTTGAAAAAAGAGAGGAAAATAGTAGTGTCTGCCTCTCAGATTATTGTCAGGAATAAGTAAGGGAATGGATATAAAATATTTTTTAGAGTGGTGGCATTCAATTATACTATTCTCTTTGTGTATGCACATATGTTCTATGAAGTTCTCATCAATCCCAAGACACAAATGAAGATGTTGAAGGCAGTAAGTATTTCTTGCCTGAGTTCTGTACAATTATTTAATGACAAACCCGGGACTGAATCCAGATGTCCAGACTCTAGGTGTTGGGCTTCATCTACTGTCACTTGGCTTCTCAGCAGGCTGGTTATTATACTGAAGACTGAATGTACTTATCCATACATTCAACAAGTGTTTACTGAGTGCCATACATACCTCAGCCCTGGATGTAAGAACTGGACATTGAGCGGGGAGAAAAAATGATACAGCACTATAGCACTTGGCTGTAGAGAGTGCACTCAACATTGAGCAGATGAGCATTGAGCAGGTAAATGCACCAACACTTATATGACTACAAATAAAAGGAAGAGCCCTGGATTAAGAATCAGGTTGCTTTGAGTACCTAACTCTGTGTGTGTGTGTGTGTGTGTGTGTGTGTGTGTGTGTGTGTGTGTGTGTATGTATTTTGGGGCGGAAGAGGGAGGGTGGTGCTATCAGTGAAATAATGTTCCTTGCAAAGAAAATAAGACAGGTGAAATTTCTGAGACAGAAAATTGGTTATGTTCTGTTTTCAGTCGGAACTAACAGTAGCAAACGGGATACTTTGCACACTGGGCATGTGTCTATGTGGTTTCCTTCTGAACTTATTTGTCCTTTCCAGAGTGCTAAATATCTGAAAGAGCACAGAAAAATACCCAGACCATGATTTGGTGAATCCAACCGGGCCCCACCGTGCAGCCTCATGGTTTACTCATCAGGAATGGGCATTAGCAGAGGCCACATCAAAGACCAAATGTAAAACGAAAACCATTTCACTTTTGCAAAGGACTCACCAATTTTCCACATGTTTTTGTTGTTAAGTTCATTTACCTGATGAAACCCTTCTGCCTTTTTGCAGAGAGTGGGTCTGGTACAGTGTTTACGGGCAGGCAGATGGAGCCAGGTGGTCAAGTATCTCCATTCTGGTCCTGCCAGGAACTAACCGAGTGATGCTAATCCAGTTAAATGCGCCTTGGTTTCTCAGCTATAAAATGGTGGATAATAATCTCATAGGAATGTGGAAGGTAATATATGCAAATTAAATTTCTGTTGTTTCAAATCACTCAGCCTTAATGTAAATGAGGTAATACACGTTAAAGTACTTAAAATAGTACCTGGTACGTAATAAATGCTTACTAAGTGTTAGCTACTCTTACACTATTTCTACCTACATATATTTGATGATCCCTTTGTGAAATACAAGAGAAGGCAACCTCGTTCAAATACAGTTTGGCAAAAACAAACACAATAACCCAGGCTCCTGCTTAAACAACATATTAGCTCTGGATACAATAGTGTAAACAAAAGCTCATTCTGTGACTCATTCCTATTTTCTTAATTGCCTGCTCTTGCTCTGGACCTCAGCCAGGAGTCAGTCTTTAGCCTCGCCATGGATATACACACATCAGATTGTGTGTGTGCGTAAACAAGAACACACAACTCCTGGCGCTTTTGAGAATTGCAAAGACATGGCATTAAAAGTGAGTGATTTGAAACAACTGAAATTTAATTAAAAACAAAATTAAAAGTTGTTCCAAGCCCAGTGCTTCAGCCAGCAAGACTCAGAGGAAATTAGTAAGTGGTACTAGTAGCTTGATCCAATTCACAAACCTCTATGAAGAGATAGAGGGAAAAAAGATGCATACTCTTTAGATGAAACAATTAAAGATCACTTCTGAGAAATAATCATGAACGGTATCCCAGGGCAAAAAGGAATATTATTAGCGGGTGTGTTTCTTTTTGACTTTCTCATTTCCATTACAGGAAAGTGCCCCGAAATTCCCCAAGTAGCATCTTCTATGGGAATAGACAAAGTTACTGATTTTGAACACCAGACTAATGTGAGTGGGCGGCGGGGCAAAATTAAAGCATAATTGTCATCTGCTGCCTGACATTCCTCCTTACCAATTCATCCACCCTTTAAAACTTCAAGAGCTCTGGTTACTTAGTAAAATTCCAATCCCCTTCAAATTATGGGTCTCAAACCACCAGCTGACAAGCGTTGGCTAGAAACTGGGGACTGGGTTCCAAGATGAATGAAATGAGCTCATTTCTGAGGTGCCATCATGGATGGAGTCAGAGTGGGCAGTAAGGCTGTGCTGGAGGCAGAGCAGAGCAGTAAATCTAAGTGAGAGGTCTGTCTGTCCATGCTTCTCACTGCAGCACAGAGACAGACAGAGGGAAAGAAGTAAAAACGCTGAAGATACAGGAAATGAGCTGAAGGCAATAAAAGAGGTGGGGAGAGGGCAGTCAGGGGGAGAAGTAATCAGAACTGGGAAGCTGAAACTTTCTGCAAGTGTGAACTGGCTAGAAGGAAGGTGGCCCCACTGAACTTAGACACACAAAGTCGGGGCAGATAACAAATGCCCCTGAACAAAAGGACATTCATCAGAGTCCTACTTTGCTGAACATCTTGTTGCCAATGGAAAGGCAACAAGAATTCCTGTCCACAGAAGATCTGGTTACTGCTCTCCCCCGCAACCCTACCCCACACGGTCCCCCCAAAACCATGCAAATCTCATTCCAGATTTTCCACCACTCGTGTGGCTTTGAATGTCCTCTGCCTAGACCACACTTTCCTCCCTCGCACCCTTCACATCTTGATTGAAATGCCACCTCCTCTGACCACTATATCAGAGCTTAACATCCCAATGCCCCTCTTTGTTTTGTTTTACATCATTTTAATTATTTTCACTGGGGCCCTTACTTTCCCTGCCACAGCGTATTTCGTTATTTTGCTAATTTTCTTTCATGCCTATCTCTTGCTGAGAAAAAGTATTATGAAGGCAGAGACATTCATAATGTCTTTTTTCAGGATAGCATCTCTACTGCTCCAGGACACATAGGAACACGTGAAATAAATACTCGTTCAATGTGTGAGTAAGTTCTATAAAGATTAAATAGGACATTGCAGGTTAAACACCTAGTAAGCTGGTTGTCACATCAGGGTCACATGATGAGTTTACTGAGATGTTTATAATCATCTGATAGCATATTGATTTAGATTCTAATAGTGAGTTTGATCCGGGGAGGACAGAAGGATGGAGACTTGAGAAGACAATCAGAGGGCTCCAAATACCAAGTTGCTGTCCTCACATGCCTCTGAACACCCGATGCACTGTAAGAATGTGCTTGTTATGTATGTGGATCTTACTCAGGGCCTGAGGATGGGGAGGGAGTGGTGCTGGAGGCTGACAGAGCAGGCCCATCAGGGAAAGGAGAGAAGCTGAGACCAATTATCTTGGGCACAAACCAGTTTCATCTGATCCTAAAAATTCTTTGAGGAGGATCATGGATCTGTCCAAAATCAACCTATCCTGGATGTTCAACTCCACCCCTACTTTTGCCAAGAATCCTTTGAGATCCACCTGCATGAGGTGGTCCTCTCCATCTTCCACTCTGTTCCTGATGTAGCTTGGCAAACAATGCAACTTCTGCTTCCTGGCTGGAGATTAGTGGTCAAGAGTCCATCTCACCATCAGATCATGTGACCGGATTTTGTGTCTTGAGTGAGGAATGGATCTAAACGTACCAGTCTCCCCTCTATGTTAAATACTATTTCAAAATTTGAAGTCCATAATAGTGGAAGATACAGTCCCTGCCTGAAAGTAGCACATGGCTCGGCCAGGAGAAAACCAGACAGACAGGGACCACAGAGCATCATCAGTGGTACAGGGAAGAGGAATCAGGAACTTTTGGGCACACAGAGCATGAACCCTGCTTCCTTTGCAAGGTCACAAGGGCCACACTGAGCTGAATGTCAACGTGCCAGAAGGCAAGAGCTAGGTGAACCAGAGGGAAAGGAGAATGTTGGCAAAAAGAAAAGGATATTTGCAAAGCAACAAAAAGAACTTTTGGGGCTTCAGGAAACAGCCTCGTAGGAGGTTGGCTGGAGTGCAAATGAGACAGGGAATGGGCAAAGACAGGCTGAAAGTAGTTCCCGGCACTCGCAATTTAGAAAATTGCTAGGCTGGCTATTTGCAACATGCCCACGAGGTGCCCTCACCTCTGTGCCATGCTTCCCCATCTTGAGGTGGCAGAAGCTGCCATTTTTAATTGACTCCATATTTCAAATGTGACACCAGCTCCAATCACTGGGCCCCTGGGCCTCCCTTTAGGCCTCAGCTTCTGTGGCCGGTCCCAGGCCCTGCACATTCATAGAGCATCTGAGTCTTTGCAGGAAGTGGCCACCCCCACCTCTTCATGCTCACAGATCACGCCAGCACCTGTATGGGGGCCCAGGAAGATCACCCTCCAGCCTCCACCCTTGCCTGAATACCACGATAAGACATCACCTGAAATATTTCTCACACTGTCAAACCTTTAGGAGAACAGCTTCCAGAGATCTGGCGAGTTAATTTTGCACGCAGAACACAGTGACATCTCTTACTTTACATCTCATCTTTTCATCCAAGCAGGATCTGTACAGCTCCTAATAATAGTGCTCTTCAAAGTTGCTTGCATTTTATCCCCTTTTTTTCTACAATCATAGCCAAGAAGTGGGCATCTGGTTCTTTTATTTATTTTTTTT
>NC_043712.1:16701028-16759450 GCF_006229205.1 Suricata suricatta | reverse complement strand
TTCTATTTCATGTAATTAGACTTATACAGAAATTAGAAGGTTAGGTACCAACTAGTTAATCACCTAATTTCACAGCTATCTGAAGTGGCAATTGTAATATAGCAGTTTATCTATGATACATTCAAGATACATGATACAATTTATTACTTGCCCATAAGCTAAAACACAGCCTGCTTAATACCTTTCCTTAAATTCCACCTCTATACTACAGTATACTCGAGGTTCATGCAAAAAAGTAGCTACTTTTTATATAGGCAATGGATGATTAAGTCTTTGGTGCTGTTAACAGCAACTTCATGTAGGGAAGCTAATGCACGAGCACAACAGTGATATTACCTAGCCCTTGAGTGTTTACCACAAACTGCTCACTTAATCCTCACAAAGCACAGTCTGATTCCTGGCATGCTGGCATCCCCTTTTTTCAGAAGACGGAGCTGTGCCGTGGGAGAGGTGGAGTTAGGATTTGAACCCATGCACTCTGCCACTGGCGTTCATGGTCTTAACCACCACATGTCACAGCTTGGCAGAAGACACTCTTATTTTGATGTCTGGGGTTGCCAGCCTTTCAGGGACACCAGGAGGCAGATGCAAAGTGGTCTGTGACTCCCTCCGTTCCTCACAGTGAGTTACTCAATGTCCTCAGCTCCAGCTCTATAGAAACTCCCTTCTCTCTCTGTGTCACTTCTAATGCCCTAGTTTGGACATCGCCATACAGACTAAATGTAACAGCCCTTTAATAGGTTCCTTTCCTTCAGCCTTGGCCACTCAGACTCACCCTCTACACTGTGGTCAGTCAGCCCACGAGTCTTGATGGAATACCCACTATGAACTGGGGTTTTCACAGGAAGAAGACAGCGACACCCTCTGCCCTTAAGGGGCTGAAGGTAGCATTATTAGCAAGGGCTACTGTTGGCTGAGCACATACTATGTGCCACATGGTTGCCAACTCTTTCATATTCAGTCATGTGACTGCCCTGTGAGATGGTTTACTGCTGCCATCCCCATTTCACAGAGGAGCGAACAGAGGCTTAGAAATGAAATAATTAGCTCAATACTACATAGGTACAAAATATCAGAGCCAGGTATTGAAGTTAGGGAGTGTGATCCTACATCCCAGACTCTTAACCAAATTAGACACTGAATAAGCAATTGTAAATATGCTGAGTACACATTTAACAGGGAGACCTAACTTAGACTAGAAGTAAGAGTAGGATGCCAATGAAAGCAAATATTACTGAGTGCCTCCTATTTGCCAAGCATTCTACTACTAAATGCTTGACAGATATTATCTCATTTAGTTTTCCTAAGAGGAAGCTATCATCATCATGTCCATTCTATGGATTAGGAAACAGGCCAGAAGGGTTAAGTAACATCTGTAATATCAAATAGCTATTCATTCAAAGAGTCAGCATTTCAACGCAGATGCATCTAACTCTACAGCCTGATCTCTCAATTACCATCTTGCATTGCCTTTTATAAGAGGAACCGGGACCTCTGCACTCTCTTCTTTAAATCTGTCAGTGGCTCCATGATGTCCAGTCACCTTCTTGAGGAAAGTCCACCATAGAGACCCTACTCTTCCATCTGATCTTCATCATGTCCCTTGTAGCCTGGGATCCTCTGGATGCTATCTGTTGCTGCCACACCTTTTCTTCGGGTGTCCTCCTTGACTGGGACATTGTGCTTGTCCTCACTCCCTCTTGGATCTCCAACAGAGCGAACACCCTCACTCCCAATCCTGCCCATCCAGCTTGTTCTAACGGGACAAATTCTCTCACTACCTAAGTCTTTACCCAGATCTGGCCAGTGGAAAATACTCCAAGTTTCCCTGCCAACCTCACTCACTCTTGTCTATATGCCCTACACAGTCCAAATTATGATTTGCCTTTGGTAGTCCTTTGCTTTATAGCCATCCTGTCACTTTAAATAACAGGTGTGAGCCCTTTGAAGATATGATTAGCATTTACTGAACACTAGTTATAGGATATTTCCATATCCCTCTTGATTTCATCTTCACCTTCACCTTACACAATAGGGTCTAAGAGCTTTACTTTTATAGATGGTGAAATTGCTGGCTCAGATAAGTGAGGCGAGTTGTTTAAGACCCATAGTAAGTAGAGAAGTGCCAACTTGAACCCATGTTTTTCAAATTCTAAATCTCATGTGCTTTCCCATTTTACCCTCCATTAGCACTGACTGTGTCTGAGTTTGTTCTAGAGTGCGAGTTCTTACCCTGTACAGGTGTCCAGTAAGGGTCAGCTGAAAAGTCTTCATGTACAGGTTCACCAATAAAGCCCAAATGGGAACTAGAGTTAAAGCAGAAGAGGGAATGCATGGAAAGTTCAGGAGGGATTTAGGCTCTGGAGATCATTGAAGCTGCAGGTAAGATGCCCAAGCCTGTAGCAAAGGCTCAGAAAGTTTCCAACAGCTGCCCCCTAACCAAGACTGTGCAGCTGCAGATATATTTGGTTTAGATAATCCAGAGGGGTGGCTGGGGAGCAAAGCCAAACAGCAAGGCTCTGCTGGGCACTAGGGACCTGATGGAGAAAGTGCAAAGAGGCAGGAGGGATGTGCAGGATTTAATTATTCTTCCCGTCTCATCATCTCCCCTCTGAATATGATGCATTCTCTCCCTCCCATACTCTTGCTGGCATCTGAGATGTTCAAGGTCCCCTGGCACCTGAAGCTTCGAACTGGAGATGGGGAGGCATCTTTCCCACCATGGCCCGGCTCCCCACCACTTCTTTTTTTCTTTCCAGCAGCCTTGGGAGCCCACAGTCCCTGCCCAAGCTTGGCTGTGATCCTTCTAAGCTTTCTTCAAATGGCAACTTGTGGGCTGTGAAAGGTTTGCTCAGCTGCCTTTGTTTCGAAGATCCTTGCTCAAGGGGGCTGACTGACCACAGAAAGGCCTGGCTGAATAAGAGTCAGAAGAGATGGGGATGCTAATGGAATGGATGCATAAAGACTCCAGACCCCATCCAGTGGGATGAATAAAGAGCGACTTTGCAGTCAAATGTTCTACCCCTGTGCTATATCCCCTTTAAAGGGAAATTATTCCTCATTCTATTTTTAGAACATTATGGCAGGGAGGAATCTTAAGTATCATCTTGTTCCCTTCCTAGATTGTACAAGGAAGAAACAGGCCTGGCGAACTCCTGGTAGAACCACAGCCCAAATGCAGTCATCTAATTTTTTTGCCTACCATGTTCAATGGCCACAAATAATTTTGCTCACCCCCTTCCTGCCTCTATGACATTGAAGTTCTCACATAAACCCCTTGGGCTTTAATTTCCCTTAAATTTAAAATGGGGATAAAATCTGTATCTTTTTCATGAGAAATTAGAATGAAAGGAGGTAACCCTTGGCAAGGCACTTAGCAGTGTTCTGTAAATATTACCATTAGTGTTGGTATTAGTTCATCTTTGAGATACTTGACAAGCAGGGTTTATATGTATGCACTGAAAAGTGCCCATGCCCCTCTGGGAAGAATGCTGTCACCCATCACCCACCTCCAGGTAAACTTCAATGGCTCTGAGATCCAGCTCAGGAGGCACCCCTTAAGACATCCTTCCCTTAGTACCATTCCCAATCTCCAGTTCAAGGTACCTGGATGCCCTTCTCTACCCCCACAGCATCCAGTTTAACTCTCTCCCTAGGAGAGGTCAGAGAGTATGTCTTATTCATATCTGCATCCCTGACATCTACACATGTCACAGAGGAGGGGATGTGCAATATTCATCAACCAAAGGATGGTGAAGAGGGCAGAAGAGAGAGAAGGAAGTGGTGTTAATGAATTTTTAACTATTTAATTTCTTCCTTCTGGCCAAGTTAAGCCTCCCCCAAATTGTACCTTCTACTGATGAGGCCATACCCACTAAGAGCTCTTTCCAACTCCTTTACTGTCCTCATAAGTAATGAAGTTATGAACAAACAGAAACAGAATGAGACCTATTCTTACAGTTTTTAAGTCTGAGCCCTACATTGGGCTCCCCAGTGACAATGCAGAGCCTCCTTGGGATTCTGTCTCTCCCTTTCTCTCTCCACCCTTCTCCTGCTCGGTCTCTCTCTCTCAAAATAAAGAAATAAAAAATACTAAAAAAAAAAAAAAACCCAAAAACTAAAAACAAGAAACATTGCTTTTGGATGAGGAAATGGAGGCTCAGGGGGATGAATTAATATACCCAATGTCCAAAAAAAAAAAAGAACCTGGAAAGCAGAGTACCTAGGTGTAGAGCTCACATCTCCTGGGTCACAGATCAATGCACTTAACCACTACACCACATAATCTTCTCTCTTCTAGCACTGTACCACTGTCTCACTCCTACCCTGTGCAAACACCAAGCCAAAACGGAGAGGACATAGAACTATAATCTCAATCTCCATCTCATCAAAGCTCCTATCCATCATTCTCTCCCCCCTGTCGAAAAGTCAAAAGTGGTCTTCTGCTCACAACAGCAGAATGGAATTATTAATGAGAAGAAATTATATTTCCTGACCTCTTTCAACCATCCTCTGCCCCCTGTTCCTAGGAATGTATTTTTGGACTCAATGTGCTATCAAAACACAGAAATTAGTCTCTAATTTTGGACGTCAAACTCAGTTATCCCTTTTGTTAGGAAAGGAAATGAATAACAATTCATCCTGGTCGGAAGCCAAGCTAACATCTTAGCACAGAGTGTCATTAAAAATCCTAACCCAATTGGCTGTTGTGATATCTTTAAAAGCTTGAACATTTTCAGCTGTTTAGAGTGGTTTTCCAGAGTCTATTCTCCAAGCCCCTTGTCACTTTTAACCTGGGGATCAGTTACTATTTAAGGAAGAAATGGCTTGAAGCATTTTTTTTCCTTCCATGGTTTTGTGGATTTAGATTTTTCTAATAAAGAGGTATGAGGGGGAAAAAAGCAGATTCTACTCTAGGGGGTATCCACCATTCCAAGCACCAGCTCCAGACCATTGCTGAGTGAGTTGCCCATTAAAGTACCAGAAGAGGGAGAAGGGAAAAAAGTTTTCACAGTTTATAATTATATTACCAGTTTCATTACAGATCTCATTTTAATTCTGACTGAAACCTAGCCTTGCCTTCTCTCTGCACTCTCTCATGTATAGTTATTAAATCTGGGTTGGAGTTCATCCTATTCTCCCTGATTTCAGCATATTAATATGGTTTATTGGTATTTCATTGCCACCTTCCCCCCTCCCCCCTCTGAGTGTTCTGAATCTCAGCTCAATTTATATTTTGCCCTCTTCCTGGGCTTCTGGATAAAGTGGGTTTCATTTTGGTGTTGGGGGGAGAAATGTGATTTTGATTGGAATTTCTTATCTTTGGGGATGGGAAGAAAAACTGTGGGGGAGCAAAGTCAATCACAAGAGAGGCAAACTCAGATTTTGTGCACCATCATTCCCCTGGCTATATCTTCTTAGGGCATCTGGGTCCGTCTGCCTGTCCTACCTCCCTTCATTTCATAGACACAATTTATTATAGTCTGCTGAAGCCTCTGTTAGACTTCACAGTAGGGTAGGACATGAAGAAGCCGTGGCCTTTGACCTTGAGGAAATTTAAGTCTAGCCAGTGAAAGCACTCATATTTTCGTTTTCTCTCTCTCTCTCTCTCTCTCTCTCTCTCTCTCTCTCTCTCTCTCTCTCGCTCTCTTTCTGTCATTCATTCATTCATTCATTCATTCATTCATTCATTCATTCATTCATTCAATGAATGCTCTTTGGTAACACAAAACTCTGATTTGGACACTGTCCTAGGTGCTGAATATAATGAGCCAGTCAAATAAAATCTCTAGTCTAAGGGAGCTAACAACTTAGTGGGAGAGAGGAACATGAAGTAGATAATATATAATTACCAACTGAAATAAGTGAAGTCAAGGAAGAGAGCAGAGCAGGGGCTTTGGAGAGTAATTACTAAGGGACCTAAAAGAGTCTGGGATATGATAAGGAGAGGTCCATCACATTAGGGTAATAAATTTATCCAGGAGCAACTATGGAAGCAGGGAAAATGTTTTTCAGCAGTGGGAACTTGTGCAAAGGCTTTGAGGTAGGAGGCAGCTAAGTATATTTAAGAAACTCATTTAGACACAGTGGAGTAAGCTGAGGCTGAATGGAGAAGTAGGTAGGGACCGGATCTTACAGGAGCTTAAAAGCCATGTTAAGAAGTTCAGTCTTGGGGTGCCTGGGTGGCTCAGTGGGTTAAGCATCTGGCTTCAGCCCAGGTCATGATCTCACAGTTCGTGGGTTCAAGCTCCGCATCAGGCTCTGTACTGACTGCTAGCACAGAGCCTGGAGCCTGCTTCAGATTCTGTGTGTCTCTCTCTATCTGACCCTCCCCTGCTTGTGCTGTCTCTCTCTATCTCTCAAAAATAAAAAAACAAAAAAAAATTAAAAAAAGAAGTCCAGTCTTTAAACAATTAGTAAGAGGTACTTGAACAGGTATTATGAGAAGATGCAATATGTTGAGATTGCTGATTTTAAAATATCACTCTGTATTGTTGAAAGCAGATTGGGAAGGAGTCAGATTTAATCCAGGAGCCCAGTTATTAGAACTATGGCTGTTTTTCCAATGACACATTCATAACAATAACAGTGATGGGAGGGAGGGAGGGAGGCTGTGGGGTTATTAAAAAGGTACAAATATAGTTCTATGTAGTTTTCAAGAAAGGGGAGATTTCTTACTAGAGTTTTCTTTTAAGAAGTTTTGGGAGTTTTGATAAAGAGGGTTTTCTGGAGGAAGGACAAAATTAAGTTAGGCCTTAAGAGATGGGTAGGGGTGCAGTATATGGAAACTAAGAAGGGTAGTCCTGGTGGAGAGAAACACTTAAACAAATGTATAAAAAGACACAAGGCAAAGTGGTCTGTCTGTCATAACAGCATCAAATGCGTGCAACGCAGTGAAGGGAAAAGAAGGCAGAGACCCTGCTGTGGAGAACTTTCATACTAGAATATTTCTATGATGCCCAAAGGTCTGCAATCAGCACTGAACAATTTAAAACAAAGCCCCAGATGGTGCTGCAAAGCAGAAGGTCCACAGAACTACTCTCTTCAGACAGGTTTCTTTGCAGTTTGTGACTAAGCAGCCACCTTCAATGTGGTGGAAAATTTCCTTCTTTAGGTTGAAAATACTCCTCCGATGTATTCAAATCACTGCAAACTAGCTCTGAAGCTGGTTACAACCTCATTCTTCATGAAAGGCACAAAGCCATTTAAGATTTCTTGGGTTGAAAGACATGAAGTAGGGGTGGAAGCAAATATAGACTGATTCATCGTACACAATTTGTGTTTCCAAAAGCAGCTACACATGCATATTAATGAACTACGCCATTGTAATGATAAACATTTCCACCTCAGGTTTTCACAGGCTGGTAAGGAACCTCAGACCCCAAATTCCTCACTCATAGAAAACAAAGATTTGATTTATCATCTAGTCTTTTCTGTCTTAACAAATAACTATTTTAGCATGAATATTTTGATGCAATGAACACATCAACACAAAAATACTGTGTGTGTGTGTGTGTGTGTGTGTGTGTGTGTGTGTGGTCAAGTAAAGTATTCAAGAAAATCCTTACCTTTCCCTCATTCCTGAGTTTCATTCCATTCCTGAGCTGAGGCAAAGAATGGGTGCCACATAAGAATGAGGTAGTGAAGAATAAACAAACTTAATTTGAAAGTCCTAAATAATTGTTTTAAAAATCTATATTCTGATAAAATGGCTCTGAATCAAAATACCAGGTACCCAAGTCAAATGCATTGCCTCCTTTTTCTTCTATGGCTTCATAGAAATGTGGTCATCTATTCTCAGAAAATTTCCTATGATGGGGAACTCCTTACCTTGCAATGACCCCGTTGTAATATTAAACAAAGATGATCACAACCACTAACATTTATGCGATTTACTGAGCCATTACTAGGTCTCTGGTACCGAGCTAAAAGCTTTATGAGCATTATTTCATTTCTTCTTCACAATAACTCTGTGGGATAAGTACTGCTTTTATCCCCACTTTATAGATCATGAAGCTGAAGCTCAGACAGTGAAGACATTTTCAGATGAAGGATCAATTTTACCTCATCACTGACCACCTCATCACCTATCTAGCTCTAATTTTTCTTCCTGGGGTCTTCCAAGTCTGTTCTCTTTTCAAGATATAATAATGACCATGGTCATATTTGTCAAAAGGTGGGGCATGGAAGGACCCTGGACCAGGGTTCTGGCATATTTGGGCTTTCATATGTTGCTTCACTTCTATGTGTTAATCTGGCTAAATCACTTAACATCTCTGCATTTACATCCATGTATGCAAATGGGGATGCTAAATGCTGCCTCACAGTTCTGCTCTGAGACTTGAATGAGTAAATAACTCCATGAAAATGTTTGAACAGTGCCATATGTATAACAGACTTACTCAATAATATTGGGGTCACGTTTTGTTTAGATTCCTTTCATTCTTCTTATAGAATGATTCTGCTGCACTCTTTCCTTCATTCATTAGGTATTACAATGGTTTTCCAGTCTCTCAACTGTGAAGCCTCTCCTTTGGACAACTTCCAATATATCACTCACCTTCTCAAAGCATTAGAATGGAACAGAATATAACAGAGAACTCTAGGCATAGTGTTATTTGTCTACACTAGAGTGGAGCCATCTCACCCACTTAATCTAAACAACTTACTCCTTTAAAAGTTGCCTCTTCAGGGTACCTGGGTAGCTCAGTGAGGTAAGTGTCTGACTTCAGCTCAGGTCATGATCTTGCAGTTCATGAGTTTGAGCCCCACATCAGGCTCTCTGCTGTCAGCATGGAGCCTACTTTGGATCCTCTGTCCCCATTTCTCTCTGCCTTTCCTCCACACACTCTCTCTTTCTAATTCCCTCTCTCAAAAATAAATGTAAAAAATTACAAGTTGCCTCTTCTCTAGCTTACCATAGTGTCAGAATATTGGGTAAATATATCCTGACTTACACTGGGAGCCTTAAGAGATGCACACAATGACATCTCAAATGAGGTAAGCTTTTAAAATTATAACTATTTATCCGCAGTGCCAACTACATGACAACTTGGATGAAGCCTGGATCCACGTATGTTATCATGGCTACTTTGTTATAAAACTCACAGTGGGCCATTCACATTGTATTCAGTGCTATGGACAATCGCTGGAGCCACAGCATGAGGCAGCTCCATTAATATGACATTGACACAGGAAAAGATGGAAGAAACCAAAGCCCTTTATCAGGGGCCCAAGTAATCCCAAGGAGTTATTACATTATTATATGAGGAAAAAGTAACATTTGCAGAGATATTAAGGCAACTCTAAAACTTCTATTAAGTGATCACACAGAGTTCATATTATGAATAGTAGTACTTGGGCTCAGCCCCTAGAGAATGTGATTCAATAGTTCTAAGGCTCATCAACCCAAATGACCCAAATGCAGAAAACTTACAGGCTACAGCTGAAAAAACAGCCAAATTCAATGAGTCTGGACACAAACCTAATTCATCTCTTCACTGTGTATTTATCAGGGCAAAAAGCCTCTAGTGGCCTTGAGAAGACCCAGGCAAAGAAAGGGGTGATATTTGCCAAGGGTTTGGATGAGGGCTGTCAGTATTTATTGTTCTTGCCAACTGGGATCTGGAAAAGTGCTATGTTGTGCTGGCCTTTACCTATAATGGGCTGTAAGCATCAAGTATAACTACACCATAACAGGAGTACAGAACTAATTTTGTTTTTGAAGACCTGCCCCATTACTCAACCCTGCGCCCCATATGTCAGCACCATGGACAGCTCAACACACAAGGCTGGATGAGAGCTCTCCCTAAGGGTGGCAAGTTGACAGCTTAAGGTTTATGGGGAAGGTGAGAAAACTAAGAGCTGTCTTGGCCATGGTCTTGAGTGGCTTTGTCTCAGTGGAGTCCTTCTCATTTGATGGGGGCTGCTTTCATCCGTATAGGCTCTATTATGATGTTTATAACTCAGCCAGTGGCCTTTTAAGGTGGGGGCCTATATTATGAGAGATATATAGATTGAATTGTATGTACACTTGCATCCTGTTTTCTTTACTGTATCTATGCTATATATTGATGAACTTACAAATATTAATGCCAACTGATAAAAGGTTCAGGAAAATAGACAGTATCATCACGTACTCTCTTGCCTTTCTACACAACATTCCTGATCACAACATTCTGATCTCCAGAAATCAGAGCTAGAGACCCCACTAGTCGAATTCATATAAATTATTCTTGGTTAGGCCCTGCACCACTGCCACAGAAAACCGGATTCTACTCTTTGTCAAGGTCTGGTTTTCTTATCTGTCAAATAGGGATAATAAAGATCACTTTGAAGAGTTGTTGGGGAAAAGGAATGTGCAATCTATATACATGATCCACCCAAACGAGGCACTGGGATCATGCTGGGAAAGGTCTGCTTGACTATAATTGGACCTCCATCTACCTGACTGTAAGTATTCACTGCTCTAAGAATTCCTGCTCAACCCCAGAAGTGCCATAATAGAATCTGTTCAATTCTATTGGAATCTATTAGAATAGAACATTCTTGATTATTTAGTTTCTTATGCCTTCTTGTCCTGCCATGTCCCCACTTCTGATGTCTCTTCCTTTATGGATCATTTTGGGAAAAAGAATGGCATACTGCTGCTATTTATCGAGCAATCATCATGTTTTAGATATTTTATAGGCATTTTATACACATTATGTCACTCAGTCTTTTCAAAGTAATCTCCATTTTACAGATAAGAAAAATTGAGACACAGGGAGCTTACCTGATTCTCCTACATTTCATAGCAACTAAACAGGAAAACTGAGATACCTAAATATACTCATTTCAAAGGATACATTGCTAACCAAGACAATGCAGCATGTAGGTGAAGAGAGTTCCATTACACCCTGAGACTGAGATCCTTTTGGGTGAGGTTGCCAGCATCAGCTACCATGTCTGAATCATCATATCCTTAGTATTTGTAAACTCCATTGTAATTGTCAATTATTCTTGATGTGTAAGCATTTTCTGCCTTAGTTTTCCTTGATTCAGTCTCCCCTTTCTTCTTAGAGATCTAATATAAGAGTCCAAAGGGTCATTCATAAGTCTGCTTTAATTCAGGTTTCATTCATTCATTCATCACATATTTACTGAGCATCCCCCATGGACCAGGAATTGTGCTAATCAGGGAAACAAGATCTCTCCAAGGAGACCCAACTCCTGCCCACATAGAGATTCCAGTCTAGAAGCAGAAACAGATAACTCTACACGAAGTTGTAAAGTTTTAAGTTCATGATAGGGCTTAGAGTAAGGACCATTGAGAAAGGGCAGCTGTTATTTCACCATATTTTTCTCTGTCCTTCCAAGTCATTGCAATAGTTTTGGAGTTTTCTTGGGTGATCCCGTGGTTTTGCAATTTCACCACTACCTGTTGTCTAAAAATCTGATAAATGTGTAATTGTAGGCTTTAAAATAATCTGAGATAGGTATTATTATCATACCATTTTACAGATACAGGCTGAGGCTCTGAGAGGTAAGTCATTCACTTGGCTATAGATATGGCAGATAACAGAACAACTATTTGAATAAATGTTTGTATTATTCTATAGCGTCTGCTCTTCATCTTTTTTTAACAGTTTTACTGAATATGTGAATTTTATTGCAATTGGCCTAAACTAGTTTCTGGAAGTAATATGATATAAATAATATGTTCATGATAAACTTACTATGAAAATTGATTTTAGATCATTCATCTTAGGTTTTCTGCTTTGGTTTTTTTGTGTGTGTGTTTTTAAAGTTTATTTTCAAATTGGATTCCATATAACACCCAGTGCTTCTCCCTGCAAGTGTCCCCCACCATGACCATCATCCCCTTTCTTCCCACCCCCCCCTCTTCTGGGGAGAGTGAGGGACACAAATCATGACAGACTACTAACTACTGAAAATGAACCATGCTCTTCGTCTTTAAACTATTTATCATGATCTTGAGCAGGTTACTTAGACTCCTTGGGAGCTCTGTTTCTACAAGGATGAAAATAAATATTCAAAATTCAAATGTTGCTAAGGCCTATCATTCTATAGTTAAAAGTGTAGGGACTGGTACCACTAAGAGTTAAGATCACATGCTTAAATGATGGCCCAAATTTGTCCTATTAGTGTTTCTAAACTCATTGTTCATTACTCTTAGTTTTTCATCTCCACCCAGGTTCTGGCCATTCTTCCAATCCTAATCTCCATGAGCCTACATGACCTAGATGCTTCTGTAAATTTAATTCCTTCTGCTTTCCTCTGCTATCCTTTTGTTACCTCACACTCATATGTGTCACACATATGATTTGATAGAACTGAATCAAAATTCTATGGTTAGGTCAGAAAATCAACTGCATGTATATAAAATAAGAAACATTGAACTTCATTGTAGTTCAGGTGAAAAACAAGTAGAAGCTAGTTCTCATGGTGAAGTGGGAGCCATCATGGGATGCAGTAATAGAAGTCTGAGCATTTCAGAGAAAGGAGGTAATAGTTCCACTTTGGAGAAAACATATGGAAGGGCCTGGTGCTAAGATCTGAACATGAACTTAAAAGCTAAAGACAAAATTGAATTATATTGAGATAAGGCTGACAAATATTGAGTAAGGATGTCATAAACATTCAATACAGATCCAGTTGAAAAAAGACTATTTTAAAAAACAATGGTGCTAATATGGTCTTAGAAGTCAGAAGGGCGGTTACCTCTGGGAAAGCATTAACTGGGAGCAAGCATAAGGAAGCAGAAGGTGCTGGGAATGTTTTATGGTTTGATCTGGGTGGACTCATGGAAAAATGTATTAAGCTGCATACTTAATCTATCTTCTTTATTGTATTTATGACAACCTTCAATACACTTAAAAAATAGTAATGCCATGCACTTGGACAAGCAATTGAGGAACCAGGACCCATGACATCCTGTTAGAGCATGTAAACTGGAACAACTTTCTGGAGGGTACTTTAACAATAGATATCAGGCACCTTCATCAATGTCTTGGGCCATGCTTTCTTTGCAAATGATTATAGAGACTATAGTGTCTCATTAATTCAAATTAATTGGGTGAAGAGTAACTGGTAGGATATAACATACTTGTAAATTATATTTCCACAGAATGAGATAAGAATATTCTCTAGGACATTCAGGAAATTCCAACACAGATCATATGATCTTCTTGGTCATATTTTTAAATTAGCACATAGTATTTGGGGAGGGGATATTTTTAGTTAGGGATAGGATTCATAAGTATAATAAGAAACAGGAGGTTCTCTGAAGTAGCTCAATCTTTCTGCATTCACATTTGAATTCTTCCTAATTTAACAAATCTTACCCTTGCCCATGGCAAAAAAAAAAAAAAAAGCAGTCTGCAGTTCCCTTCAAATAATCCAGGATTCTAAATCATAAAAGCCTCTTCCAAGGCCTTTGGATGCTTTTTTAAAAATCTAATTGTGAAGTTGGACCATGGAGGACATATGACCAGACAGGGGTACAAGGTGATGAGAAGGTAATGGGCATCTTTTATGCTTGGTTCTTACCGTCTGCAATGAAGTGCTCAGGCACATGCAGAGTCACTTTCACGGTAAGTGGACAGGACATCTGACTGCCACACACCATGGCCAGGATGCAGGAGCTCACAGCAATCAATGTCAAGGCCGTCTTGTTCACTGGGCTTTTCAGCAAACCTAATAACAAAAATATACACAAAGATATATAAATCCAGGAGGTGAGAAAATAGGGACAGCATGGAATTTGGGAATCCTGTTATTTTCCAAATGGGAAGCTGGAAAAAAAAAACATATTTTCCAACATCTGTGCTTGCAGTGACGTCTCAGTGGCCTTTGTTGCGTCTCAACTTAACTCTCTGCAAAATGAGCTTATCATCATCCCCTTTGGTAGATGAAAGAAACAAGCTTCCTGAAAACTGTGGCAATTCCTGTTCTTCTCCTCTCAATTAATTAGGCTCATCATTCTTTTTTATAATGTTTTATATATTTTTGAGAGAGAGAGTGAGCAGGGGAGGGTCAGAGAGACCAGGGAGGCACAGAATCCGAAGACAGGCTCAAGGCTCTGAGCTAGCTGTCAGCACAGAGACAAGCACGGGGCTCAAACCCATGAACCATGAGATCATGACCTGAGCTGAAGTCAGACGCTTCACTGATTGAGCCACCCAGGCACCCCTAGGCTTGTCATTCTTAATCATTATTATATGATATTATATTCTCTACTGGCTTCAGAAGCAAGTAGGAAGAAGTGAGAAGTGTTAAATTCACAGAGCCTAGTGGAATGAACATGGGCTTTATAGTCTGACAATATTCTAACAACCATGGGCTCCAATTTCAGCTTTAGCCCTCAGTGACTGTGTGACCTATTTCATTCTCTGAACCTCAGTTTTCTTACAGATATGATGACGGTAGTAAGAAAACCTCATAGATTGTTGTGATGATTTCATGGCAGAGTGTAGACACGATGTCTGTCATCTAACAAGGTTTCGCAGACTATTAGAAGCTCATCAGTTCACATTCATGTTGCAGGCATTTACTGAGCGCCTACTATGGACACACGTATAGAGCAGCATCAGAAGACTTTCTGCTCTTCAGGAGCTTCCAGGCTAGGGGGCCTATCCCCAGCTAGTTAGATTCCAAGGCAAGTTGTGTTAAGGAACTAGTAGAGAGGGTGCAAGATGGGGAGGGGAGATTTGCTTGAGAAAATTGAAGACAATTTAATGGATGCAATAGAATGAGTAGATTGGATTTACATGGCCAAGACACTAGGCCAGCAAAACAGTTCTGTGGTCTGTGTTCTAAGCCCGCATTGTGTCTTATTCTTTCGGCCTTGCTATTCACATCTACTTTCAAGGTTTTGGTCACCATTTTTAGAACAATGTCTCCCAAATTTCTATCACCCACTAGGCCCTTCTGTTGAGAAAATCTTTATGCCTAAGTCTCCTAGGCATCTCCCTATAGTCCCAGGGGCATGACATAAATGTGTTCAAAAGTGAACACATTATCTTCTCCTTAAAGCTTCCTCCTCCTCCTGATCCTACTTATCCTCCTTCTCCTGTTCTTCTTCCTTCTCCTCCTGGGCTTCCCAACTTACTGAAAACACCACCATTTAAACTGGCAAGAAACACAGACATCCTTCACTCTTGTCTTCTTCCTTTACAGTGTCTGCACAGCCATGCAGTCATATTTTTGAAGGTTTATTTATTTATTTTGAGATGGGGTGGTTGGGGGTAATGGACAGTGAGAAAGGGAGAGAATCCCAAGCAGGCTCTGCACTGTTGGTATGGATCCTGATGTGGGGCTTGATCTCAAAAACGACAAGATCATGACTTGAGCCAAAATCAAGAGTCGGATGCTTAACCAACTGAGCCACCACAGTGCCCCTTTATTCTATGTCCTCAGCATTTTCACCTGTTTCCCCCTCATCTCTTCTATTGTCTGCTTGTGGAATGAGGGAGGTTTGGGTACATCTTCCCATCTCATTCCCTGCTGGAACCCCTTGAGACTGTCTTACATCCTCTGGGCACAGGATGCCCTCCATGCTCATTAGCCTGGCATTCCAGACCTTTCACAGTAGGTCTCTGCACTCATACCTCCTGTTGCCCTCCCTTACCTGGCAGAGATTTGGGCAGGGCTGTGTAACTGCAGTGCCGCCACAGTCAACACTTCATCATGCTAATATCATAAGTGTTTTTTCTTTTTTAATTTTTAAAATATTTATATATTTTTGAGAAACAGAGAGAGAGAGAGAGAGAGAGAGAGAGTACAAGTGGTGGAGAGGCACACAGAGAGGGAGATACAGAATCCAAAGCAGGCTATAGCCTCCGAGCTGTCAGCACAGAACCTGACACGGGGCTTGAACCCATGAGCCACAAGATCATGATCTGAGCTGAAGTCAGATGCTTAACTGACTGAGCCACTCAGGCGCCCCAGTAGGTATTATTTCTTTTGTATAGAATTCCACTTGTGTCCTTATCCCTCATCACTCACGGAGATTAAATGTAAATTCCTCTCCCTCTAGGCAAACAAACAGCCTACATTTGTTGTGTTTCTCAACACATCTTATTCAAACATTAGATTCTAGTAACTGGATGGTAAACCAAGGTGCTGTGTCCTTTTCATACCATTGCATCCCAATGCCTAGCACAGTGTCTGAGATGTGGTAGAATCTCAATAAATGCATCCCAACTTCAGGGGTGATAGTAACATATTAGTAAGCAAATAACAGGTGCTGACCAGTCAAAAAGCAGGCCAACCATAAGCCACCAGACTTGTGGATCTTAATAGAATAAGAGCCCTTATGAACAAATTTTGGATTTCTTGTATGCCTATTTTTTTTTCCTTAATAAACAGTGAGCTTCTTGAAGGAAGGGATCCCCTCTTCACTGTCTTTAGATCTCTCATGCTAAACATACCTCCTGGAACCTAGAAGTTCTTTAATCTCTGAAGGTCTCTGAGAATGCACCGCTCAGAATTGGCTCCATATGGTGGCAGAAGTGGAGGTGACCAAGACATTCCTTTTGCCAATTAACCAACTACCAGAAATGTCACCTAGGCTTCACTGGGCTGATTTCTGGTTGGGAGAAGAGGGCTGACAGGCATACGTGGGATTATATGCTTATACTATCTCTCTGGAGTCACACTGAGCGAACTGCTTCCCCTATGTCATTTATTTTTATTTTTTGAAGTTTTTTAAAAATATTTTTTATTTATTTTTGAGAGCCAGAAAGAGACAGCATGAGCAGGGGAGGGTCAGAGACAGAGGGAGAAACAGAATACGAAGCAGGCTCCAGGCTCTGAGCTAGCAGTCAGTACACAGCCTGACATGGGGCTTGAACCCATGAACTGTGAGATCATAACCTGAGCTGAAGCCGTATGCATAACTGACTGAGCCACCCAGGTGCCCCTCCTCTACATCATTTAAACCTTCACAGTAATTCATAATCTTTAAGAGTCAGTGGGAAGTGAAGTTATGTTGTTAGCTTATTGCCTCTCAGTTTTCTCATCTGGAAAATAGGAAGAAGACAGCACATCCTTGAAGAGTGCTGTAAGAACTAATGAGACAGCAAATGCTAACTGCCCAGCACAGTTTTGGGCACATGGTCAGCCCTTGGCAAATGATCATTTCTGAGACAGGTATCAGTAGCTATCAAATCAGTGATGGCAGAAACCAGGCATCATTTACTTCTTTGTCCAACACATTAACAGAACATACTATGAACTGAATTATTCTTTAGAAACAGAAGACAAAAGGAGTAGATAGTGAGGGAGAGTCCTAAGAAGAGGGAGGGAGTGGAAGGGAGAATGTGAATGAACAGTGTCCTGGGGAAGCCATTTATTCAGAGAATGCCTGAATCACCACAGCTGTCTGTGAAGTCCAGGAAGAAGAAAATACACAGGTCAAGTCTGCACTTGGGCCAGATGCCTGTGGAGCAGCCCATGGGGCTTGTGGAGTTTCCATGGCAACTGAATCTGGTAGAAACTTCAGAGTGGAACTCAAACAGAGGTGACTTCTTAAGAGTTCCTTGCCAAGGGAGTTGATCATCAGCATTTAGCTCTGAGTAGGAGCTTAGACAGCAGCAAGGTAGAAACTATCTTTACCATAAAAACAACCTCCTTCTCATCCAGGCTCTGTATTGCATCACAGAAAGCTGAGACAGGAAGAAGAAACTCCCTTTGCAGAGAGCTTACTATGATCCAGGCACTATGCCTAGCACTCCCATCCATCCATCCATCCATCCATCCATCCATCCATCCATCCATCCAACAAGTTTTTACTGAACATCACTTCTTTATCCATACTGTTCTAGGCAAAGGGGGAATGTCAATGAATGGAAGACTGCCAACGTCCTTGAAGCTTACTTTTTGGTGAAGGAGAGTCACCTCATTTAATCCTTATAACAAACTGTTACTTTATCCCCATTTTACACATGGACAGAGGAACAGAACAACCGAATGACTTTATAAAGTCACTCAACTTGTACATGGCAGAGGCAAGATTAGAACCAGCTCTTTCTAACCTCTCCCCATATCATGCTACCTTCTGCTTCACTACAAAATAAAGGTCCCACCATGGCATCATGTAGTTGCAGAAAAAGCATGGCCTCAAAAGCTAGACATGTCGGTGTTCAAATGCTGGCTTCACCATAAAACCTCCATGTGACACAAACCAGTTGATCTAACTGTAGGAAGACAAAATATTTCCATCTGAAAATTGGAAAGAGGGCTCTTCTTTCAGAGCTACTATGGGGACAAAATAATACACATGCAACCGGAAAAAAAATCAATAAGTGATAGCTTCAGATTAATAACTGATAGCTGCAGATCCTAACATAAGCATCGTCAGATGGCCAGGGTCATAGTTATTGTTTCACATCCTCGTTCACAGTCCCCTCCCCATCACTTGCAAGAGAGAGCACTGGGCTGTAGGAGTAGAATTATACCAGAGTGTATTGATTGTTGGAACTGTAGAAGGTTAATAATCTAATTTCTCTTTCATTTCTCCTCCCTCTTACCACTCACCTCCTCTCGTGGCAGCAGAGAATGGCATAAAATGCATTGCTTGAGAAATCCGACCAGAAATAACTCGGCATTGTTGATCCACACACTGCCTATAATTTGGGGTTTGATTGATTCTCAGTTTGGAGATGCCAGGTTGAGAGAAGAAAATCAAATTTAAGTTAAATTTGGAATTGAATCAATCACATTGTACAATGAAGAAAATAGATCTAACCCCATCAGACCATTGTGTGCAGAAAACTTAAAGCTGCTATGCTCCCATTGATTCCTTCCTCCTGATATCTCTGGGGGACAAAAGGCTAGGTCCCCAGCTGAGAAATCATTTATTCCTTTAAAATGCATGTGGGGTTGGGGTGAGAGACAGGGACTTGAAGAGCACAGGACATTAGGGCGGAGGAGGCCAATAGGTAGAAAAGTCACTTAGAATAGGAGGAAGAGGCTGGGTTTTGGTTTTAAGCATGGAAATTTAAATCCAGAGTCTTCCATTTAAAAACTATCTAAGAGGCACCTGGCTTCAGCTGAGGTCATGATCTCACAGTTCGTGGGTTCAAGCCCTGCATCCGGCTCTGTGCTGACAACTAGCTCAGAGCCTGGAGGCTGGTTCCGATTCTGTGCCTCCCTCTCTTTCTGACCATCCCCTGCTCATGCTGTCTCTCTCTCTCTCTCTCTCAAAACTAAATTTAAAAAAACATTTAAAAAAAAACTATCTAACTTGCGGCAAGTTCCCTATACTCTCAGAGCCTCAGTGTTCTAATCAACGAAATGACAATTATGACCCATAATGTGTGGTAAAGCTGCTTATAATAAATGTGAAATCATAATTGTAATATTACACACATGTACTTGATCTTTCCTTTCATCTCAAGTCTTATTTAATGTTTATTTATTCTAGAGAGAGACAGAGACAGAGCATAAGCAGGGGCAGAGCAGAGCAAGAGAGGGACACAGAATCCGAAGCAGGCTACAGGTTCTGCGCTGTCAGCACAGAGCCTGACAACGGGGCTCAAACCCATGAGCCATGAGATTGTGACCTGAGCTGAAGTTGGACACTCAACCGACTGAGCCCCCCAGGTACCCCTCATCTCAAGTCTTCAAATTCCCACAGACTAAAAATGTCAGAAGGACATCTGGCTCTTTGGTGTAAACTGGAATTCTGGCTGCTTGCCTTCATGGAGAAGTCACCTTAGTCCTCTAAGCCTCAATGTCCTCATCTGAAAGCAGTTGATTCAATAAGTACTTATTTAATGTGCATCTACTATGTGCCAGACCTCATATTTTGTGCCCTCCTATTATTTCCGGTGTCTGTGTGTCTAAACATGTTAGGTGTTCAATCAATGTCTATTTAATAAATGAGTGAATGAATGAATGACTGCTTAACTATGGTTCTCCATTCTACCAAGAGATGTCAGTAATGGAATGCTGTTACTGGATCTTTTCTAGACAAATGTATGTATTCACTCACTTTGGCAATGATTGGACACTCCCCCTCCTTTCCAGCCAGAAATCATATGATAAGCCCTTGAGAGGCTGCTAAAACTTGTGCATATCAGAGTGGCCACTGCAGATTGCTGGTGTTCCCCACTAACTTCACTGAATGCCTCAAGGGATCCCCGCCTCACCTGAGCTCCTGTACTTCTGTGCTTCTTTGAGTATTTCTGGAAACAAAAACCGGGACATATAGTCTGACAAGTACAAGTGTCACGTTGGAGGCAGAAGGGAAGAATATTTACAAGTGTGACTTTCTGAGAACTCTACATAAGGTGGCCCCCTATCCTCAGCCTTACCCATGGCTGGATTATATACATACTACTTAGCATGATGTGTCCATATGGGGCATTCTACTCCTCCCCATAGCCTCCACTTTGCCCAACTGGACCCAATTCTCTCCTCATCCCCTTCTCTCTATCTTTGCCATGAACTACTTTCTTGTGTTCTCTGGCTCTTTGACCTTGGCACTCTCAAATACATGGTACCCTTGAAACCTTCTGTAATTTTCCCAGTCTTCCATCTTTCATAGGGTTTTCCTTTGTAAGATCTGTGCATGCATCCATCCAGTCTATGTATACTTCCATAGACAGCAAACTCAACCTCTAGGAAGCAGCAGTTCTCCTCTCAGATGGCTGTACTCAACAGCCCTGGACTCACACTCTACCACCACCAGCTTCTGCTGTCCACGGCAAATATGATGACTTAATACCTCCTCTTCAGGAGGAGCTATTTAGTTTGATAATGGTGGCAGCTAGCTTGTCTTGAGCCTTCTTTCCTCCAAACCAAGCATTGCTGGCTTTACTTTATTTATGTAAAATCAGATTTTGAGTCATATTATTAAACTTTGTATAGATTTTCTTTTTTACTATGACTTTCCCAGCAGAGAATATCACCACCACCACCACCACCATAGCCATCAGCATCATCATCATCATCACAAATATTTACAAAATAATTTATGTATCCAACAATGAAATGATTTTTCACATAGTATCTAAGTTGGTCTTCATAGAAATTTCATAAAGATTTTTTGCATAGTATCTAACTTAGTCTTCACAAAAACTTCATGAAGTGCTGTCTATTGTTACCCATGTTTTGCATATGAGGAAGCAAAGGGCATGACTTGCCAAGGGCCAATATAGCTCAAAGTTTATACGGCTGAAATGAATCACCATTTGACTTCAGAGTCCGAGTTTTTAGCCATTACCCTCTATAACTTCTCTATCAACATGCTGGGTATGGTCTGTACAGTGAATACTCACCCTAACTATCAAGCTGCTTACAGACCTCAGATTTCCCTGGAGCCCTGGGGTGACCATGGGTGGACACACAGTGGTCTTATCATCATACTTGACAATGGCCACAGGTCTTCAAGGGAAGCTCTCCACATCACCAGAGGGGACAAGGAAAGAAGATGGTGACAGGGACAGGATGGATGACTCTTTCTCTTCCTTTCTGACCTCCAAAAAATACTACATGGCCTCAACTATTTCAGTGTGCTACTGTGAGGCCCCTGGGGAACACATTTTATGTTGGAGAACAAGAAGCTAGAGGTGCCGTAAGACTGTCCAGAAGGAAAGGGATGGAGCAGCAAGGAACTGAAAACAGTTACACTCACAGGTTGGAAAGCCACCAGGACTGCTCGTTCTTTCCAGAAGGACATCATTACAAGTGCCAGGCCAGGCATAAGAATGTTTTGTCTGGCGCCGGATGTACTCATGACCCAGTATGGAATACACTCAGGTGCATGACCTGTCAAGATGCCAAATACTATGTTGTATGTGCTTGCTGCTGTCAGACGAATAGCAAAATAAAAGAGGCTGGAGCTGGGAGACTAATACTTTGGCTCTTGGAGAGCCTTAGCCGCCTACTTTGTAATTCTTTTGTCACTGCACCTTTGGGACTGGTCTCTCTTTCAATTTGGCTGGCTCTGTTCCATGTGTAAAGCTTGGATTGAGGCATCCTGTTGAAGATAAAGGCACTGGTGGCAGACACGGAATGGGGCTACAGACAGCAGGCTCTTAGGATTTCTCTATGGCAGTCACAGATGGCTGGCCTTGAAGTATGAATGTACCTTTAAGGTGATGATGGCGGAGATGGTAACAACCATGTTGGTGACAAAGATGGCACAGATGGCACCGTGTTGTTTCACTTTTTAGGAGTTCACAAGTTATTCTCAAATATCTCATTCACTTTTCACCAAGATTCTATATCCAATACTTAATGGTGAACTCATGCTTGGACATCAGAGGAATAACTGGGCTGGAAAGCCACATCTCGTGGCCCACAGCCTAGTGCCTTTTCACGAGCCTATACCCTGGTCTCACTGGTGAGGTGTAAAGGCAGGAGTAGAATCCATGCTCTCGTCTATGGGCCAACTGACCACACAAGTGCATCTAAATGTCTCAAAGAGCCACAGCGGTATTTCTCACCACACATCTTGAAAAGAGAATTTCCATTTTCAAGAAATTCTGAAACATGCTGCATTCCATATTCACCTCTTAAAGTACTAGAGTAGGCATATCTATATATCTGGTATGAAAATCTCTAAGAAGGCCTACATATTATTCTCTTTAGCAGAATTTAACCTGATGTTCCCCAAAAGTATTTATATACTACAGAGCCGTTATTCTATGAAACAAAGTAGGAAAAACAATGAGCTACTTTAAAAACAAATACAAAAGTTGCTGTTAATTATATCAGCAGATCTCAATAATTAACTGTTACCTCTCTCCCAGGCACTGTGTTAAAGATTCTGTTTACATTTGCCTATAGGCTTCTCAACAGCCTTGCAAGGCAGAGAAAACCAAGACTTAACCACTGGGAAGTGATAGAGGAAAATTCCCTGGTCGGTCTTGTCTGAAGACAATTTCCATATACTTCTGGCTCCTAAGCATGAGAAGAAAATGGAGTTTTAGGGTAACCCAAAAAGATACCTGCATCCCATGTCCACACCAGCATTTTTTACTAGAGCCAAGACAGGGAAACAAGCTAACTACCCATCAGCAGATGCATGTATGCACATATATACACACTTCATATGATGAAATATTATTCAGCCATCAACAAAGAGAAAATCCTGCCACTAGTGACAACATGGATGGACCTTGATGGCACAATGGCAAGTGAAATAAGTCAAAGAAAGACAAATGCTATATGATCTTATATGTGGAATTCAAAAAGGAACAAAAATGAAAACAAACTCATATAAAAGAGATCAGCCTTGTGATTAGCAGAGGCAGAGGGTGGGGAGGTGAGGGATAGGAGGAAGGTGGTCAAAATGCACAAACACGCACTTTTAAGATAAGTAAATACTAGGGGTGTAAAAGACAACAGGGTGACTACAGTCACCAGGTAGTGTATGGCTTATAGGAAAGTTACTAAGAGAGGAAATCCTAAGGGTTCTCATCACAATGAAAACATTTTTTTTTCTTCTTGCTTTTTTCTTTTCATTGACATTATTTGAGATGATGGATGCTGACTCTATTTATTAGAGTAATCATTTCACAAAATATGTAAGTCAAACCAATATGCACTATATACCTTAAACTTACACAGTGATGGATGTCAATTCTATCTCAACTGGAGGGGGAAAAAAACCTTTTTCACAGAACATGGAATTTTAGAGTCATGGAAAATACATGCAAAGAAGGAAAAGAAGCAGGCACAGTCTGAAAGGTTAAAGACTATTCCACTGGTAGTTAGCAGCCTGATGGAATGCATTAGGGGAGGGGAAAAAATACTGCACTCAGTCCAAGAAACTAGTGTGAAGAGAGAAAATGTGGTGACAATTCAAAGAGCTAAAGTTCTAGAAAGGTTCACAAATAAATTGGAAAGAAGGAAAGGCGGAGCTTGGTTTTCAGAGCCACAGGTGATAATCAGCTGGTACAAATAAAAATGGTTTTTTTTAGACATTGGTGCTTGATCTCTGTGCTTACCTTCTTAGACTGCGGGATGTGTAGCAGCACCACCACATTTAGCCCACATCCTGCATGGAACGGGGACTGGCAGAGAAGAGCTGGGGACCACGTAGTGGGTGCCAAGGGACAGAGCAAAGAGCAGCCACATGTTTCCATGGTTACGAAGGAAGATCGGGACCAATCGTCTCCCATTTCCATGGAAGGCACATTTTTAGCTGCTTTATCTCGGAGCTTGCCAAAAAAGTCACTATTCTGTTCTCAAGAAAGATGCCACTGGATGTTGGTCCAAGGTTTGTGAAAGTAGGAGGACAGAAACAATGTTTATTGTCTATCTAATATTTACTAGGTCGGCTGTGTTGTCCTTTATCTACAGAATCTCCTTCACTCCGTATGTCTACTGTAAATTCTAGGCAATGCGGTCACTTAGTGATACTGGAGGAAACAGAAACTCAGAGAGGGTAATTCACTTCTCCAACAGGCTCTTAATTAGTAAGGGTGGAGAGAGAATATAAACCAATCTATCGACCTCTAAACTCAATGTTTCTACTATTACATCACACTGCTTCTAAAGGAGGGGGCTTCCCTCAAATCTCTGTGCTCCTTTCTCCTCACATCTTTGTCCTGATTCTCAGACTGCACTTGAGAAATAATGGGAAACAAAGCTTTGTCTGAACCTTTCACTGCACTTCTACTTGACTGTGTGTTTCTTTGTGACAGGCTGCATGCATTCCCCACAGCCATGTGTTGCTCTTCCTACTTTTATGAATGTGTGTAAGGCAGACCTACTTTTAAAAAATATTTTTATTTTTTGAAAGTAATCTCTAGGCCCAATGTGAGTCTCAAATTCAAAACTCCGAGATCAAGAGTTAACATGCTCTTCTGACTAAGCCAGCCAAGTGCCCAAAAAGGCAGACTTACTTTTTAAGGACAGAGAATCCCCATCTCCTGGAGGTCTGGCCTAACTCATAGAAACCTCATACCTCTCTGAATTCCTGTCACAAGTATCATCTGTTCTAATATGAGTCACAAGATCTCAGATTTACAGAGAACTGAAAAAGAGCTTTGACCCCGACAAATTGCATAGTAGAAATAGCTCAGCCAACCTGTGTTTGAACATCATCTACACTGGGAGCTTGCTGGCTAAAAAGAAAGTCAGTATCATTGGTGATAGTGATGGTGATGGCAATTATGATATTCTTTCATTTCTGGAACAATTACTATCACGTGCTACCCTAAATATTTAAGATATTACTTTATTTGATCAGTCATCAATTTTTATTAGTGCATTTTTCAAATAAGGAAACTTGAATCTATCCCAAGACTAAAAGGTTATTGAGAAGCAAAGCCAGGATTCAAACCCAGATCTAGACCCCAAAGCCTTAACAATGTACCATGAAGTGTTCCTTCAATGTTAACCTTCCATACGAAGGCTGTCAATGTGAAATGAAAATCTACTCTGAGAGAGCCAAAACCAGCTAGACCTATTCCTGACCTCAAGATTCCACAGTCTTGTCTCCATTTTGCCTCTCTCAGGCAGCCCTTTGGGCTTAAAGATGGAAAACAGGCTCCCCATACTTACTTTACCTCATGCACGAAATAATTTTCCCACATGCATTTCCCACATGCAGGAAATAATCATGGAGCCAGAAGAGACAGCCATGAGTCGAATCCATTATGCTAAAGGTTAGAAGGAGGACAGGAGAAGAGCACTGTCCTGAGTCATAATGTCCCGAGCTAGACCTAGATCCCACTGGTTCCAGCTCCCACAGCAATGTTTCTCAGTTCACCTTTTGGGGTAGTCATCACTGGTTCCTACTTCAACTGATATCTCTTAGAACAAATACAGTGCATCTGGTACTCTCTGTCCATGTGACACTGGCCACAGTATCCCACAAATGACTGTATGTCAGACGGGCTCAACTAGGATTCTTTAGGTCAATGTTAACATACAATCAAAAAGAATCATAGCCAAATATTCCCACAAAACAGCCCCGAGAGACTGGTGCAATGTCTAAAAGCATAGTAGCTTAGGATAATGGGAAGAAGATGGGCTTTGGAGTTGAAGAAACTTAGGTTCAAATCCCAGCTCTGTTATTTTCTGGTTGGCCTTTGGCAAGTCTCATTATCCTCATATGTAAAACGTGAATGACATCTACTCCCCAGAATTATTAGAAAGATGAAACAGAAAAATACATTGCATAATGAGTACCCAATGAAGAGCAGCCATGATCATGAGCATGATTATGAGCACCATGATCAGCAAGATCATGATCATGATCATCATCATCATCAGATGTGAGACCAGCAAATGTATGCCTCAGCCTTTGTATCCCAGAACTTATCTGCATAAATTCACGATGGCTCAGAAGTGGAAGCAAGAACATGTAGCTGGAAGGACAGTGAGTTTTCAGTGAGAGAAGATTTAAACATATGTAGAGCTCCTAATGTATGCTAAGCTGCTGCTGGACCCTGGGGATCCATTATTCACTTTGCTCCTCCCAACAATCGTTGGCTTCCCATTCTATGGATCAGGGAAGTGAAGCTCGGGGAAGAGAAGTGGCTTGCTCAAGGTCACTCACCTCATAAGCTGCAGAGCTGGTAATGTAACTCGGGATGTGTGATGCTATAAACAGAACACAGACAAGTAGTCCATGCTCTGAGAAGACAACGAGGGTTGGACCAGAGATATGTCAAAAGAGGGCACTTGTTAAAGGACACCGGACATTTAGTCTTTTTTTTAAATATTTTATTTATTTGTGAAAGAGAGAGAGATCGCATGAGCAGGGGAGGGTTAGAGAGAGAGGGAGACACAGAATCTGAAGACAGGCTCCAGGCTCTGAGCTAGCTATCAGCACAAAGCTTGATGGAGGGCTTGAACCCACGAGCCGTGAGATCATGACCTGAGCCGAAGCCGCTTAACCGCTTAACCGACTGAGCCATCCAGGTGCCCCCGGACATTTAATCTTGAGACAAAGAAGACTCAGGCAGACGGACCACTTGAGGGGGATGTCACAGAGGACATCCAGAGATAGGAAAAACAATAGATATTCCACAAGTGCAACTTTGAGAACCAAGGCCTTGGTCTAGGTGCTTGACTTGCATTGTTTCACCCAGTCCTCAAAACAACCCTTTGGGTGAAACACCACGGTCTCCATTTTATAAATGAGGAAAATGAAGCCCAAATGAGACACTTGTTCCAAGTTGCACAAACAATCTGGGGCAGAGCTGGGATTCTACCCAGGTGTGCGTGACCCCAGCGACATCTGTAATCTTCTTGATCCCACAGGGTCTCCTTTTCCATCAGGGTCTCCTGAGGGTCTAAGAAACGAGATGGAGCTTTCACCCAAGAAGCACACTGTAAGAACAAGGGTTTTCTGGGCATCCGGGGCCCTTGTTCTTAGAAAGGAAGGAACTAGGTCCCTGCAGGGAACAGAGGATTCTGTCCTTTCTTAGGTGGAGGAGTTTGGCTGCTAAGCACCTGGGGACTTTATTAGAATAAACACACCTGTCTCCAGCTCTTTAAATAGAAGGGCATTTTCCCCCTGGTTTTCCAATCCATTGCCTTCTCTTCAGACCACTAACATTTCAGCAAAAGCACATTTGCATTGTGTTTAAACAGCCATTTGGAGATAAACAGCTTTGCCTTTAGACCTTTGAGAAGGGACTATAAAGGAGAATAAAAGAGGGGAAAAATGAGAATGGAAGGAATGTGCTTTTTCAACATTTCTGCCCAAGCACATTTCCATACAGAGGGCTCTACCCATTTCAGGCTGACATTCTATGCCCAAATTTTTTCAGGCTTGCTGGTTGAAACATGCCACCCACAAAAGAACAATAGTGGTCTTAGCCTAAGGGACATGTCAGACTCACATTCTGTCTTGTCCTTTAGTGGCAAGGAAGTGCCTGGGGCCTATGCAAAGCTCTCTGACCTAGGGGACAAGAGGCCAAACCTAACCATCCCTCTGCTATTATTCAACATGCAACCTTCAGCAAAATGCCTCCCCTCCCTGGATGTCTGTCTCCCTGTCTATAAGAGGAAGAAATCATTCATTCAACAAATATTTCTTGAAGGCCCATTCTGCACTGAGCTCTGTGCTCTGAGCTGGGGATACAGAGATCAGAGTCTCAGTGTGCAGTGGGGTAACCGGCTCCAAAGAGAGAATGTAATGCAAACAGACTGCCATGAGGACAGAGGCCACCGCAGAAGAGGGGACCGCCAATCAGGGCTTGGGCATCTGAGAACCATTCCTGAGAGCTGAGGCTTGTAAAGAGAGAGTTAGTGGAGTGGGATAACGGGCGTGGGGTCCAGGAGGCAGGTGAACAGGACACGGCACATCAGCTGGAGTGGCAGGTTCAGCAGGCACAGGGAGTAAGTACAATGTTGGCAGAGGAAGCCAGGGAGGGGGGCAGGGAGCAGCTTACAGGGGAAGTGGGCTTTATCCTAGACGATACTTCATGGCCTTTCGGGCCAGCCCTCCTGGCACTGTGCAAATGCCGAGCACATCCTCATCCGTTTACCTTGTCAGCAGAGATTTGTTAAGTATCTACTGAGCACCAACACTGTGTTGGGTGCTGAGAATACTGAAGGGACTTCATAGTCTCAAGGAGGGGGATCCAAAGACCTTGTGACAAAAGGATACTTTCTACAAGTGTACCTCCAGGATGGAAAACAAGGAGAGGGGCCTGGGTTAGAGGCAGAAATCCTATTCTTCAAAGATAGTCTATAAGAAAATCAGAGACAGGGCACCTGAGTGGTTCAGTTAGTTAAGTGTCCAACTTCAGCTCAAGTCATGATCTCATGGCTGTGCTGACAGCTCAGAGCCTGGAGGCTGCTTTGGATTCTGCGTCTCCCTCTCTCTCTGCCTCTCCCCTGCTTGCACTCTATCTCTTCATTTCTCTCTCAAAAATAAACATTAAAAACTTTTAAGAAAATCAGAGGATGTTCACAATAGGAGCTGAAGAACATTCTGGATAGAATGTGAGAACCTGAAGCTTGGCAATCAACCATTCTTCAAGTCTACAGGCATGATAAAGCAGGAGTCCCCTGAACTGAAAGAAAGATCTGGTAGAAAAGGGAAGAGGGTGGGGGACTGAGGTAAGCTGCTTCTAAAACAGCTCCCAATGGTCCTGGCCTCCTGGCAGTCACACTCCTATGTAATCCCTTCACCTACTGGCTTGCTTCTGCGAAATGGAACACAAGAAAAGTGTGGGATCTCACTTCCATGACTAGGGTACAAAAGGTTGGAACTCCCAACTCCTCACACTCTCTTTGCCCCTTTCTCACTTTCTTGCTCTGGTGAAGCCAGAAGCCATGTTGTCAGCTGCAAGATAGAGAGGCCCACAGGACAAAGAAGTGAAGGTGGCTTCTGGCTTATAGGCCCTTGTGGGACTGAAGCCTGCCAACGACCACGAGACGTAGCTGGGAAGCAGAGCCTTCCCCCACGTTGAGTCTTCAGAGGGCACCACAGCCCAGGTATGCGACTTCACTGAAGACTTGTGAGAAACCCTAAGCTTGAGGAATAGTTACCTGGTATCGGGATCCCTTACCCACAGAATAAATGTCAGTTGAGGTAACATGTCAATAAATACACACTTGTTGAGATAATAAACCTGTTTGAACCTGAAAATTTGGGGGTGATTTGATATGGAGCCATAAAGAACTAACACCAGGACCTACTTAAATGAATAAATGAGCAAGTCTGAAAAGTCTTCATCCTCAGAAGGAGACTCAAGAACTTTCAAGTTTAGAAGAGACCACTTTCCATTTAAAAAGGGCAACCTGGGTGGCTCAGTTAAGGGTCCAACTCTTGGTATCAGCTCAGGTCTCGATATCAGGGTTGTGAGTTCAAGTCCCACAATGGATTCCACACTGGCAGCTACTTAAAAAAAAATAGTAGAGGGGCACCTGGGTGGCTCACTCGGTTGAGTGTCCAGCTTCGGCTCAGGTCATGATCTTGCATTCGTGGGTTCAAGCCCTGTGTCAGGCTATGTGCTGACAGCTCAGAGTCTGGAGCCTGACTTCAGATTCTGTGTCTCCCTCTCTCTCTCTCTGACCCTTCCCTGCTCACACTGTCTCCCTCTCTCCCTCCCCCCCCTCTCTCTCAAATAAATAAATAAAACATTAAAAAATAAAAATAATAATAAATTAAAAAAAAATAAAAATAAAATGGTTCCCTGTGTGCTTGGTGTGTCATACCCTGGGGAACCTGAAGGGACTACAGTCAGGGAGGTGACAATGTCTGGAGGAGACAGAATCACACTGTATCAGGAAAAAGGCTAGGCTGTTTTACTGAAGACTCCACATCCTGGTGAGGTCTCTCGAGAGGAAGGAGATGCTGAGTGCGCCTGACAAAATCAGGGCTGGCTTCCCAGCAAAGGTGGTCCCTTTCACCTCTACAGATGCGTTTCTCTCCAGGAGACCCTAGGTTTGCACATCATCCCAGAAGTCAAGTGGGTGAGCTGGTGACATGGAAGGCTTCTGAGCTCTGCAATCATACAAAATAAGCTTAAAACCAGCTCAGCAATTTCTTGACAGTGTGAACAGACATAGGTAGTAAAAAGGAAGAGTCAGGAACACAGCCCACAGGATCTCACAGAGCTGGGATCAAGCACCAATGCTTCTCATTCTACTTGAAGATGCTGGTACAGGTGATCTGATCTTCCTAAATCCCAGGGTTCCCATTTATAAAGCAATAATAATTAAAATACTGACTTCACAAGATTACTTGAGCTAAAGCAACAAGTTGCCAGCACAGTGGCTGATGACAAGGCTCTGTAATTGTTAGCTAATATGACTGGGAAAGTTATTTACCTTTTTGATGCCTCTTTGTGCATTTCAAGCATTGCCTGGCATAGATTGAGCACTCAGTGACCACTGACTTCTATACCTATTAATATTATCTGTGGAGGCCCAGTGAATCCTCAGGGTTCCTCCTAGACTACGGGCTGGCCAGCAGTGATACACCAAGTCACCCCTTGTTGTATATTTATAAAAATGCTCCCTACCCCACCCCCAGGGGCACTTGGCTCCTTGTGCTAAGATAGAAGGGCACAGATTATTTCTGCAGAAGGAGCTATACAGAGGCATCGCTCAGGTAGAAATGACAGGGACACGCTAGCAGCAGTTCCCTAAGTAACTGTAATTCAGGTGCTATACACACCTGGAGCTTCCTGCTTGCGCTGTTAAATTTATGGGATGGCAATAATAGTAACAACATTAGTGCATATTTATTTATAAAATGCCCACACCTGAACAGCCTAAAGAACTAAAATAGAAACCCTACTAAATTTTATAGAAACCTACGTATATATGTGAGGACGTGAAGACGTGTGTAAGCGAAGAAGAATGGAGATTAGGATGTAGGCATGCTTAGAGGAGAGGTAACAGCAGCCCTGGGAATCATAACTATGAATTTCTTCTTCCAATTCAATCACCAACCAGGACCGGCATTAGCAGTGTTGCTTCCTCCCTGGTTTTCTAGGAGTCAGCAGCTCAAAGAACAGAAAATACCACTGTGAGAGTCAGCAGAGTTCAAATCCCCAGATGCGCCACTTTCTGGCGACATGGCCTAGGATGGTCATCCTTTTTTTGTTGTATTAGGCAGCTTCCTCAACGATAAAATGGGCTTAATGATATCTCAGTCCTACTTAAAATCTAATGTGGGAGATGGGTACTCTCTCCCCATCTCTCCTTTCCCTCGTATTTCAAACTACAAAAAACAGGGCATATCAAAGGTTATTGCTTTTGTATAGACTAATCTCCTAACTGGCTCCTTGCAAAGTTTATTTAGTGAAATCCTATAAGCTGAGAGAGAGGAATGTAGCCTGCCCTCCCCTTCCCCTGTAACTACACCTACCCCAAGGGCATGAACCCTGCCTTAGTTTCTCTAGCACTGAACCTGTTATTGGGTAGCAGCCAAATTAATGTCTGGCTAATAAATAAATAGATGAATGAATGAGTGGACAGAGTCCCCAACCAATCAATCATCATATACTGAGCCTATAAGAGGGAAGGAGCCAGCTCCGAAAATACGGTCATTACCTCCTTGGTGAAGAGAATGAGTTAAGTATGAGTTTGAACTGAGGCATCACTTGGTCTCACAATAAAAATATTGTAATAACTGCCATGGTTAAGTGTTTAACTCTGCCGAGACTTATACTAAGTGCCACACATGGAATTCTCCAATCCTTATGACACCATGTGATGGTGTTACTATACCCATTTTACAGAGAAGAAAATCAAATCCATATGAATGTAATTGCTACCTAACATCACAGAGCTAATAAAATGCGAACCGAAGAGGCTGACCCCGGAGTGCAGCCTTCAAAACTCTCTCCCCAACTGTTTGCTGGAAGACAGCCTTCTGGCCCACGGGAGGAGATCTCCCAACGCAACACGGCCAATTCCCCAACACTGCTAGGCAAAGGGAGCCAGACAGAAACAGATGTGGCTTTCACCCTCGTGAATTCTTCCATCTGCAAGGGGTGGGAATTTACAGATGTGAATATATCATTTTGTACTCTGATTCATGAGAGGGTGGAGAAGACCAGTGTAGGACAAGAAGGCATAGCATAAGGACTTTTTTAAAAAAAGGGACAGTGAAGCCCAATCCTGATAGTAGGAAGGAAGGATGCATGTTCCAGGGTGGGATATAGTAGGGAAAACATGATGTGTCACATGAGAGAAGGCTAGGGAGGTGGGCAGGACATCTGAGGGAGACATCAAAAGCCATTGAGAAAAGAGACAGCATGGTGAAGCTGTGGTATGATGCTCAGTCTGGCTCCTGGAAGAGAATGTGTCACTACCAGAGTAGCAGTGAGGATCAAGAGATGACAGGACCTGACTGTGGTGACAACACTGGGGATGGAGAAGAGTCATCCAGTGCAGTGCATCTGAAGGGGATGTTGAAGGTTCATGGCAGATCAGCTCTCCTGGGAAGCGGGAATGGGAGGGCATTGGCAGTGTTTGAACATCTGCACCCAAACTCTACGTCAGCAGGTCATCTCATTGCCACAGAGAAGTTCAGAGAAGTACACAGTAAAAACATGTTGTGTCCTTCCAGTTCTAGGGATGAAGATGTATTTCCCACCTTCCTCTCCAGTCTTGATTATTCACTTGTCATTCAAGTGTTTTTTTTTTTTATTTCTCAGTCAACAAACATGTACTGGGTTTCTATATTCCATACATGGGCCCAGCTGTGCCAGGCACTGGGGACACACAGAAGGACAAGACAGCGACCCCTAAGAGATATACCCTGGCTTGCTGCTGGGACTGGGGCAACGGTATGCTGGAACCGACTCAATTTGGCTCCTAAGAGTTCAATGCTAAATACCCAGGGATGCTGTATAGTAGTTGTTAAACCTAATGACTTGAACTTGGACATGGTAGAAGAATTTATACCTTGGAAATGGGCAAGTGCTACAAATAAGGCTTTTTACAGTATTCTTTTCTTCAGTGAGCGAGCTTGCCAGCATACCGATGGGTTGATCTAGTTGCCTCGATGGGTTGAACAGTCTGATAGTTTCTCTTCGGAGTTCAGAGAAATCAAAAATATTTGTGAAAACTATAGACTCAGGAGGCAGACAGACCAGGGTGTGTAACCTGCTGGGGCTACTCACTGATGATCCATGTCAGGTAACTTACTTTACCATTCCGACCTTCATCCTCCTGCCTTGAAAATGGAGATAATGTGCACACACTGTATTGTATACATACTGTACTGTACTGGACAGCACCCAGTACTTTGTAAGCACTCAGTGAATGATAGGTATTACTGATTCTTTTGCTTAACAACAGTTTCTGTGTATCTTTTAAAAATATATTATATTTGGGGCACCTTGGTGGCTCATTTGGTTAAGCATCTGACTTCAGCTCAGGTCATGATCTCACAGTTTGTGGGTTCAAGCGCCATGTTGGGCTCTGTGCTGACAGCTCAGAGCCTGGAGCCTGTCTTCAGATTCTGTGTCTCCCTCTCTCTCTGACCCTCCCCTACTCACGCTGTCTCTCTCTCCCTCTCTCTCTCTCTCTCTCTCTCTCTCTCTCTCAGATAAATAAATTTTAAAAAGCATTTACAAATTTAAAAATACATATATTTAATTCCAGTATAGTTAATATACAATTATGTGTGTGTGTGTGTATAGTTTCAATTGTACAATACAGTTTCAAGTGTACAATATAATGATTCAAAAATTCTACACACTACTTGGGGCTCATCATTAAGTGTACTCTTACCCTTCACCCATTTCAGCCAACCATCTCCCATCTGGTAACCATCAGTTTGTTCTCTATATTTAGGAATCTGGTTTCTTGTTTGTCTCTCTCTTTTTTCTTAGTTCATTTGTTTTGTTTTTAAATTCCACAGATAGGTGAAACCTGTGATATCTGTCTTTCTCTGACAGACTAATTTCACTTTGCATTATACCTGCTAGATCCATCCATGGTGTGGCAAATAGCAAGACCTCATTCTTTTTTACAGCTGAGCAATATTTCATTGTGTATGTGGGGGGTGTATCTTTATATATACATCTTCTTTATCCATTCATTGATCAAGGGACACTTGGGTGGCTTCCATAATTAGGCTCTTGTAGATAATGCTGCAATAAACATAGAAATGCATGTATCTTTTTAAATTTGTGTTTTTGTATTTGGGAAGTACTGAGTCATGGAATTACTGGACATCATAGTTCTATTTTTAATTTTTTGATGGACTCCCATGCTGTTTTGCACAATGGCTGCACCAGCTTGCTTTCCCACCAAGAGGGCATAGAACCCTTGCTAGGCTTATTGTTGCTCCTCTTCTTCCTGTTATTTCCTAGTGAGCACCCTCCCTCACCCATTTTACTCTTGATTGTCCTCAGCAGAATCCAGACTTCACTTACACACTTCCTGGGACAGGGATCTTAACTCTCAATGCAACCCATTTCATCTTTGGTCAGTTCTGGGTATAATCAAGATCTCTGTTAACTAAAAAACAATATAATTTCTACAACTGTCTTCACTTCCTTAACAACGTGCTGGGCAAACATTTGCTACAAGCATATTAAATTATTCAAGTGGCATCAAGGTCAGAGACCAAAACAATCAATGATGCAATATAAATTCTGTCTACTCTCCTGATGAACTTGTATAAGGAGAGGGGCTCTGGAAACAGGAGGCCTGGATTTACACTCCAGCGTGATGTTTACTAGTACATGACTTGAGGCAACTGTCATAACCGCTCTTGGCCTTCATGTCCCCATCTCTACATTTGTGCTCTGAGGATCTTTACCAAAGATCAAATTAATTAACAGGCCCTCCATGCTCAAAATAGCTATCTGGTAGACACAAGTTAAAAATGCCCCATGAAACAGGGGAGGGGACATTGTTTCTGAGCGTCTCTGCCATGCTCTGTAGTAAGTACTAAGGGCACAAAAATAAATAACAAGACTGCACATGTCAGCCATGTAGGAAAAGCGACATTAGCGACAGGTCCCATTTTTAAAGGGATGAACTGAGGTTCAGGATGCCAAGACATTTGTCCCTACCCCCCCCCCAAAAAAGTATATGAGGGGTGCCTGGGTGGTTCAGTCAGCTAACTGTCCGACTTTGGCTCAGGTCATGATGTCAGGGTCTGTGGGTTTGAGCCTCATGTCGGGTTCTGTGCTGACAGCTCAGAGCCTGGACCCTGCTTCAGATTCTGTGTCTCCCTCTCTCTCTGCTCCTCCCCAATTCACACTCTGTCTCTCAAAAATGAATAGATATTTAAAAATTTTCCAAAAAAAGTATGCATGTTCTGAAAAAAAAAAAAAAGTCAAGGTCATTGTAGTTCACCATGCAGCCTACTGGAATCCCCAGAGAACAGGACTGTGTGGCAGCATGGGATCAGAATGGCCCATTTTCATGCTTGCTTCTTCCCTTCACTACATCCTCCCCTTTACTGAGCATTCATTCTTGCTTACTCAGACTCAGCCCAATTCCTGTTCAATCTCTTCTTCTTTTTTTAATGGAAAGATCTCCTCCTACCCACTCCCATCAGCTTTGCTAATTTGTAGGTTAGTTTTATTATTCCAAACATTGACATAGGCTCATCGGGGAGAGACTGCCTTTCTGTTTCTAGGTGGTGTCTTTGCACACGGATAATTTAAATGCATCTTAAGTGTCCGGCTTGAGCCCTTGACCCGTGGGAGGGAGTCAAGTGGGTAAATCCTGAAGTTAGTGGGAGGCAGTAAATTGTGTATTCCAAACGCACATTATGTGATTTGTTGTATAAATTATTAATGCCGGTCCAGGCTGTCTTGTTTACATTCTCTGAACAAGGAAATAAATACTGTCATCCTTGAACTTTCAGTGGGAGAATGAAGAGGGACAACAGGCCCCTAATTCAGTCCTCAGAAGATTTTCCTGTCCCTGTACTAGGAGAGAAGGAGGAAGGAAGAGAGGAGAGGAGGAAACATTTAGGAACATACTATGTGCCACACAGTATAATAGTTACTTCACCCACATTATTTTCCTAAACCTCATCACCACACTATCAGTATACTTGCACATACTAAGACAAGGGGCCCAGATACTCTGTGTTACTTGTTCAAGGTCATGCAGTTGATAAGTAGTGGAGCCAGGACCTTAAGGCAGGTTTGAGTTCCAAGAACGAGCTTTCTCTTGTGCAGCATATTGAACTCTGCACAGCAAGAAGCACGACTCTGTTGGTGGCCAACTCCAGCAGAGCTGGCCCTGTGGTGAGGCTCCTGAGTGGCCCAACCTGCCCACATCTCCATGCCCATGGATGGGTCAAGGTGTCATCCACCCTGTCTACTGCCTGATCCAATCACCATTAGAGTACCTTCTCTTCTTGGATAAGAACAAGGCCACCACTATCACTAGACAGCCATGCTTGAGCCACTCAACTATGCCTAGCAACTGAAAGGGAGTTCTCTTGGGGCGCCTGGGTGGCTCAGTCGGCTGTGTGGCCAGCTCTTGATCTTAGCTCAGGTCTTGATCTCTGAGTTGTGAGTTCAATCCACACACATCGGGCTCTGGGTTGGGCTCCGGGCTGGGCATGAAGCCTACTTAAAAATAAAATAAATTACAGTAAAAGAGAGCTCTCTTTTAACAGCACTTCCACCTTATTGACGTAGCTTTGCCTGTTCCCTGGCTCATAATCCTTTATGGAGTTTATTAAAAATACAGTGCTCTGGGCTCTACATAAGAACAAGAATCCCAGGAGGTACGGTCCAGAAATCGGATTTTTAAACTTTTTTTTTCCCCCTCAGGAATTATTAACCATTGTTCCTGCAGATGGATAATCAGAGAAAGGTTGTTTTAAAACCACACAGAGATATGCTATACATTCAACAGAATCTCTGTTCAAGTTCCAAGCCATGCCCTTGGGTGCCCATGGATGCTGATACCTTCAGAATAATGGTGAAGGTGTGAGTGTGTGCGCGTGTGCACATGCATGCACGCGCATGTGCACGTTAAGCCTGCTCTTCTAGTATAATACAAAAATAGAAGATGTATTTCTTTGAAATTAACTTCATAAAGGATATTTACGTGTAGTGAATGCAATAAAATTCATATTTCTTATTTATAACACGTTAATTAGGCTTGTAGATAAGACTGGAAACATAATCCTTATTCATAATCCTAGCAATATGCAGGAAGACTAGGGACCCAGAAAACCTTTTGAGGGGCTAGCCATGCCTCCAAACCATGGCTTTTACTACTGCCTTAACTCAGGCACAGCAGAGAAGAGATTAAACAGAACGTTCAGTGCAGCACCAGAAGCTAACAAACTCTGTTCCATTCTCTTACTTCAAGTACACTCTAGAGTAAGTACAATTTTTATAGAGTAGCCTTAGAACGCAAGCATATTAGTTGATGCAGATGTTATATACTTGATATGTCAGATACAATCTTAATTCAAATATGTCACATGGTAAAGTGCCAGCTTGTGCTATTCTTAGAAACAATGATGGTTTATAACCTTGACACCTTTAAGGTACACTTCTTCAGGTTAAGGAACCATTTAGGGGCTCTCCCAGGCACCTGCTGGGTACCCTGATAGTCCTGTGATAGTGCTGATCCATTAGGACGTAGGTCCTCTTTTCCGGGCCAGCCTAGGACCTTTGCCCTTGTCTATGTTTGTTTTTATGAGAAAGCCTACTCTGCATGCCAAAAGATGTTGCAAACAAATCCCAGTGGGCTCCTAGGTTGGACAGCTAGAGGATGAAGCAAAAACTTACTAGGGGAGTTACGAGCCACAGGACCACAAAAGCTGGAGGAAGGCAATGTTCGCTGAGAGCTATAAATAGTGCGCCAAGTGACCCTAACAAGCTCTTCCATCCACTGGGGCTGCCCCAACAGCTTTCTCTTTCGGATGCATGAAAGCAGCCGAAAGGATTGTTTTCCCAAGAGCTTTTTGGCTGCCCTGAGCGTGTCAAGGGACTTTGCTGTTTCTAATTATCTCCCTTTATGTTCAGGCTGAGACTTGTTAATACAATAAACTGGCGTCTCCAGGATGCGCTCCCAACGCAGAAACGTCTCAAGGTGTTTTACAAGCAGAAGATCATGTTAAATCAAATCAAATACCAATTAAAGATTAACAACAGTGTTAGAGGGCTGTTATCATGGTCCAGCCAGGGCTGCTGGGATGGCCAGTGTTTCCTTCAAGCTGCTGTGGTCCGGCTCCTGTCCAGGTTGCTATTTCGGGATCTACTGAGCAAACCTGTCTTTGCCTGAGTCCCGAGCCCCCAGAATATCAACATCGAAAAGATGTTCAATATCATCTCAGCTGAGCCCTGCTGTTTCAAATGGGGAAACTGAGGTCTAGAGGAAAGGGATGACCTTGCATCACCCAGCTCCCTGAGATGCTCCAAAGAGCCCCCTCTCGTTGACAGAGAACCCCACCGGGCTGACTTCTAACATCTATGAAACTTTTCTCTGCATCCTGCTTGCAAGTGGTTGAACCGTAGCCCCCAAAAGACTGGTCCATCTCGTAATGTGAGCTTACTTGGAAAAAAGATCTTTGCCGGCGTATTTAAGTTCAGGATCTTGAGATGAGATCAATCTGAATTTAGGCTAGGCCCTAGATCCAATGACTCAAGTCCTTAAAAGAGAAAGACAAAGGGAGGCATGAGACATTCAGAGGAGAAGGCCACATGAAGACAGAAGCAGAGATTGGAGTGATGCAGCCATAAGGTGACCGGCAGCCACCAGAAGACAGGAGAGAGGCACGGAATGGATTCTCTGTCAGAGCTTCCAGAAGAAATGCATTCGGCCTCCAGAACTAGGGAAGAATGTTTTTGTTGTTTTAAACCACCAACTTTGAGGTAATTTGTTACAGGAGCCTCGGAAATGATGCCTGCCTCCACCTGGAATGTCTTCCTCACCTCTTCCATACGGTGAGTACCTACTTTTCTCTTAAGATCCAGTTGTAATAATCCTGCCAGCCTGTGTGTGAGCCTTCCTGACTGAGCCTCCATCTAGAACTGGCCCCACCCTCCTTGGTCTCCCCCAGTATATATGTCCGTAAAATTCCTCTGAGTGTCTGTAATTCATAAATTTAGTTACCGGTCCCTTTCTTCTACCAGATTCTGGGTTTGTCAAGAGAACGGGCCACATCTTAATCAGTGTTGGGCCCAAAAACCAATCATGCCCATACAAGTGTTTAGGAAACGTCATATTAGTATGAGCATAAACGAATGACTTAATCATTGTTCTCTTTCTTCCTTTCCAATTATAGAAACCCATACCCACTGCATTCCATGCCCATTCAATCTCCCCCGACCCCCTAACTTGACGACTCTTAAAACATAAACTTGGAGATTTTCAGGCCCAGACATGAGGCAGTCTGATGTCAAAGACAGAAGCACCAGCTTTGGGATCAAACACACTTAAGTGTAAGCCCTGACTCTATCACTTTCTAGGATTCTACCACTTTCTAGTAAGGAACTCAATCTTTCTGAACTTCAGAGTCTTCACCTTTTAAATGTAGATAAAAGATTAAATAAGTGAACACAAGTAATCTGAGCGACAACCCCTTTTGGAAGTATAATCATCCCTGTCTTACAAATTAAGACCTTGAAGCCAAGAGAAGTGAATTGTTCTGAGTGGCAGAGGCAAAAAGTGCAGTGGTAAGATTTGAACTTGGGACTAGTGAAATCCAGACTCTTAAACAACACACTGTGCAGAATCCCAGGGCTCCCAACCACCATATCAAGATTCCCGGAATCCATCTGTTGAGTAATAAAAAAATTTTTCTATTGTTTCCAAAAAACGAAGCATCCCCAGAATAGCACACATCCCTGAATTTATCTTGTTCAGCCTTCAGGCTCCTTGGGAGGCCTCTAAATCCGCATCTAATACAGTCTCCTGAGTCTCAGCTGGTTTGAGACACTGTGAATCGTAATGCCAGCAGTATGGAAACAAATGCCTTCTGCCCAAACCATCGTCTTTCAATTACAGATCACTCTCTCCATTTGGAAGCACTTTCTTTTGCATGCAGACATCTTGCAGTCTGGCACGCGTTAGAACTGAGAAGAGATAGAGAGAGGAGCCCGAGGAGAGGAGGGATGGTGGGGGATAGAGGACAGGGAGAGCTGCAGGGGAAGGGCATCAACGTGAACAGGTGCTCAGAGCTCCTCTAGCCCAGGACCCTGATAGCACAGTTATAAGAACATGAGTCTGAACCTAACAGACGCCATGACTGGCTTTGTTTCCCCCTCTAAGCTAAAAGGTCTAAGGTCAGTCTCTTCGGAACCATTTGGCCATTTGGCAGTCATACATTGCCTGGGGGTATCCAATCAGGAAAGCCCAGCTACCTCACCCCACATTCCTAAGGGTAAGGCCTGCAGATGGGAACTTTAGATAAGCCCCTGTTACCTAGTGTTAAAGTTAACCCATAGTCACCAAACAAGACCCTGAACTCGCTCTGTAATTGGTTAATTTCAAAGATACCCTATATGTTGTAATTGGGTCCCGCCAAAAGTAACAAACGCTCTGAACAGTGTGTATGGTTAGAGCTGCTGCCAATACTGTTGTACCAGTATGATTGGGTCACTGTACCTATGTCACAATCTCCTGTAACTCCCCCTTCCCAAACTCATAAAAGTCCCGCCCCGCCTTTGTTCGGGGCTCACTCGCTCTCAGCATGGATCCACAACGCCTGTAAAGTCTGTGAGCCCGAGTTTAGGCCCCAGCGAGCCTAAATTCGTAATAAAGCCCTTTGCTTTTGCATGCGTGCTTCGGCCTCCCTGGCGGTCTCTGGTTTCTGGGGGCGATAAAGAAATCTTGGGTACAACACAGTCCCAGGGGCCTGCCTCTCGTGGGTCTTGGGGCTGGTGTCCAAGGGCGGATCCTGGAGTCATGCAGTATGGTAACACAGATACAGTTCAGCTTTTTAAAATTTTGTTTTTAATTTTAAACAGTGGATAAAACTAGGGTACAGGGAAGTTAAGCAGCTTCACCACCCCTTCGCAAGGTAATGGCAGGGTCAGCAATTCTGAATTCTGATCTAGTGCTCTGTAGCATTCAGAGGGTCGGGTATCCAAAGAGTAAACAGAGGTGTATATGGGGGCACCTAGGTAGCTCAGTCGGTTAAGCCACCGACTCTTGATTTAGGCTCAGCTCATGATCTCAAGGTTCATGAGTCTGAGCCCCACGTGGGGCCTCTGTGCTGTCAGCATGGGGCCTGCTTGGGATTCTCTCTCCTTCTCTCTCTCTGCTCCTCCTCCCCACTCTATCTTTCAAAAGTAAATATTTAAAAAGATAGAGGAATGCACAGAGGGGGTTTTGCAGGGAAGGCAGAACAGAGTTAAGACTTAGGAGACGGGAAATGAGAGGAAGGAGAGATAGAGAGATGGAAACGGAACAAGAGACATGCATAGCCGAGGAGAGCTGGGGAGTGTGAAGATGGGGGCAGAGAAAAGGTGAGAAAATGGGGAAAGCCAAATATGACACTGCAGGAAAAGTTCCAACAAATGGGAACTGACAGCTGTTCCGTCACCCTCTGATGAGGATGCTTGAGCACATCCCCTCCGCGGGTGTGTGTGGGTCACAGGCACAGGGACCTGGGACCTGCCTGGCTGCACCCCACCCCCCACCCCACCCCTGCCAGGGGAGCCCCCAGCCCAGCTTCCCCGCCTCCAGGGGGCACCTTCCTCTCTACTCTCCCTTTGCTCTACTCTGGACGTGGCTGGATTCACTTCACCTACTCCTTTAAGACCTCCTCTCCTTCAGGAAGTTCTCCTCTCCCCTTTGCCTACTGCCCACCCTCCAGCCTCTCCTCTGTGTTTCCATGACACCTAATACCCCTCATCATGCTGCTATCAGACTGGACTTTAAATTTCTGTTTTAATGTCACCCTCCCAAGGAGATTCAATCTTCCAGGGCTGGGAACTCGGTTTGAGCTTACCTCTTACATACATCTGACACATTCAGGGGTTGACTGGTGAAAGCCTGGCTGGTGAGTGCGTGATTGGAGAAGCCACTCCTTCTCTTCCAGGAGTGACAAATTACGCCTACGGCCACTGGGGGGCGCTCCTGGGTAACTCCAGCCAGGGACCCGGGGGAAAAACGGAGCAGAATTATTCTCTACCAAACACCTCCACAAAATAGAGAAGTCAAGAGTAATTCAAAACTGGAGATCTTTCCAGACTTCACGAGGGGAGGCTGGAATAAAGCCTGCACTGGTGGATGAAAGACTAAAATGACAGTCAGAAGAATGGGTCTCCAGTCTGTGGAACTGGTTAGTTATGTGGCCTGGGGAACTCACTCATCATCACCAGTGGGCAACTGTTCCTTACATTCGCACAAACCCAGGCGATGGCCATTATTATCAACGCCCTCAGCTGTCAAGAATAGCTGGATGAATGAGAATTAAAGCATTCCTATCTATGGGGGAGGAAAGACCTTAACAATGCAAGAAGGGAGGTTATTTGGGATTCTTATTCTGATTGGCAACACTGATTGCATACCTACTGCATCAAACATGATTTCAGACACTAGTAATGCAGGTGTGAGCAAGTCCCAACCCTGGTCTCCAGTTCCCCACAGGGGAGCAGAGATACAGAACTAATCAGGATTTTAAAAGAGACAAGGACTTGGGACACCTGGGTGGCTCAGTTGGTTAAGTGTCCGACTTCGGCTCAGGTCATGATCTCACGGTTTGTGAGTTCGAGCCCTCCATCGGGCTCTGTGCTGACAGCTCAGAGCCTGGAGCCTGCTTCAGATTCTGTGTCTCCCTCCCCCCGCCCCAACTCTCTCAAAAATACATAAACATTAAAAAAAAATTAAAAGTAACAAGGACTTGACAATAAAAGAGATATAGGTACCAAGCCACAATGACATTTTGACCATTTAGACAGAACTGGGTTGACACGGCACTCCAGGCTGATGCAGGAGCACCAGCACACAAACACTGGCAGGGGTCGGTGCGCAGGGTGTGCTAGAGGGGGTGTGACCAAGAGAGAGAACGGAAGTGAAGACGTGAGAGGCAGTGTTAGCTAATGTTGACACCAGGTAACAGCAGTGGGAACAGGAAGCTTTTCTGCACACACATGTGTGACCATAGCTATGCCTGCATCTCAGTACACAGTTGTATTTCCACTTCATAAGTGAAGAACACGGAACCCAGACGGGTTAAGCAACATGTCCCAGGTAAGTGAACAGTCAAGCTGGAATCTACCCTAGGGTCCCTCCCTAAAGGCAGTGCTTTCAAACGCTACACTCCACCTTACCCAATGTCAGACTCGGAAGGGAGAATCAGAGGCCAAATGGGAGCCATTGAAGAAATAGGAGGGAGTGACACAATCTAACAAATGCTCTCAGAAGGTGACTCTCCTGCCACTTGGACCCCATCAGCTTTGGGTGATTCCCACCTTCCTTTTCCTAATGAAGCCCCTTTGGGGGTGACTAGGGGTGGACACGGTCCATTCGTAGCAGTCCCCGAGTCTCCCCGGCCCCTCTGACAAACGCTTAGCCTCCCTTGGACCCAGGGAGTGATTTATCAGAGCAGCGTCAGCACGCCTCTGCCCGGCAGCCTGTGATCCAAGGCTGGCGGCCCAGGCTGGGGTTTTTAATTAGCTGAGACAGGGAAGAGTCAAGCCCTCTCGGATGGAAAGAAAGACACCGAGAAGACTCATAAATCCAGAATCAAGGATCCATCGACTGGAGTCTGGCTGTGGTAGGAAAGGCGAAGGGAGGGGGTGTGAGCGGGGGTGGGGGGTGGGGGTGGGCAGGCTGGCTATCTTTTTCTCTCTGTCATAGTCTCCCTTGCTTTCTGGTCCAGATAGCAGAGAAGATGAGGACCTATACCTCCAGTGACATAGGAATCTCTGGAGTTGCACCTTCTTCCAGTGTGACGGCGTGACCAGAGTCGGGGAACCTCATTCCTAGTTCTGCATCTCCCATCAAGCTGCTGTGTGACTGGAGGCAAAAATTGCAACACAGAAGCCTGCAGACCTTAGAGTTGGACACGAGCTTGAATCCCTAGTCTCCAATCCTCACTACAATGGTGATGTGAGCAAGCTGCTTCCCCTCTTCATGCCTCAGTTTCCCCACTCATAAAACCAGGATAAGACCTTGTAGTGTAAGGATTAAATGAGATAATACAGGCAGCATGCTTGACCCATAATGGATACTCGATAAATAACAGCTATTTTACAAACAAACAAACAAACAAACCAATAAATAACAAGGTTTTTAAAATTTCTTTTCCTCCTTCTGGGCCTCAGCTCCTCCATACATAAAATGCAAAGTTGTGCCACATGACACCTACGGGCTTTTCCTTTTTTCTAGCATTGATTTCCTCTGTGCATTTTTAGGTGGCTCTAAGAAGGCGTACATGTGAGGAGAAACAATATTATTCCCATATCTAAATCTGACGGGGAGAGGGGTCACTTAGAAAAAGGTTGCAAATTTCCTTTTTGTTGGCATTCAGAAGACAGGGCAGGGGCAAAACCAGTATAGACATTTTGACCGATGCACATTTCACACCCACATAAGCGAGACAATTCTAAGAGCCAGAGCTATCAGCTGTCTCAGCTGAGTGAGCTCCCCATCCCTGAAGGAATGCAAGCAAAAGCTGGACAATAGTCCGGGGCGGGGGGGCGGGGGGAACGTTCTAAAAGAAATTTAAACTTTAAACAGGGTGGGGGTTGACTTTTTCCTTTAAAATCCTTACCAGCTGAAAATATCATGGCATAATGCTTAGGGGTGATATTAACTTACTATGTAGTTTCTCACTTAATTCTTGCCACCCAGCCAGATGGGGGGGTATTCACACCCTGACTTTACAGATTGGAGACCTAAGAAGCAAAAGGGTTAAGGTGCTGGCTCAAGGCTGCACCCAGACTGGAGGAGGCAGAGCTAGAACAGGCAGAGCTCCGATGCATCCAATGCTCAAACCCCTCTCTTTGTGTTATGCAGCCGGCCTCCCATCTCTGACTCTACACCTGATGGCAGAGCCCCAGCCTAGTTCATATTGACTGCAGCTGTCCCTTCCTTCCTCCCCAGCCCCTGCCTGTGTCCCCCCCCACCCCGCCTGCTCCTCCACATGTATTTACGCTGGGCTGCCTGGTAACAAACGGCTCGTTACCATGCGGAAGGCGACAGCCGGGCGATTAGTGAAATTTGTTACCCGTGCGTCTCTGAACAAAATTAAATTAAAAGTGCTGCTTCGCTGTCAAGATAAGGGCCAAGCTGCTGAGATAATTTTTCACTCTCAAACACTCAATTACCCAGTGAGGCTGGATCAGATACAATCAAAGCGGGGAGAAAAGAAAAAAAGAAAAAAAAATAGAGAGAGAGGCAGGACCTCCAGGAACAGATGTAAGAGTTGTTATCACTCACTCTGGCCAGGGATGTTAAAGAGGCTGTTGCCATGGTGACGGGGTTGGACCACATGAGGCAGGTAGGTAGGTGTGGCCTGCGACTACAGCCTGTAATACAGAAGATGCTCTCCATCCCCACTGTCCTTGCCTTAGGCCAGATGGTCGTTTTTCATTTGAATTATTCCAACAGTCTACCTGGGCTCCCTCACCCTCCTTGCCTCTTCCATCCAGTTAGAGTGACCTTTCTACCACACAAATCTGAAAACGTCTCTTCTTCATTGAAATCCTGTGATAGCTTCTCATTGCCAACCTGATGACGTCCACATATGTAGCCAGTGTCACCTCTAGCTCTCTCTCTCTCTCTCTCCTCAAACTTTATATTGCAATGAAATGATCAGAACATATCTCTCCCTCTCCATGTCCTCTGTCTCCTTTTCTTTCCTTCTTTCCTTCCTTCTTTCAGTGCATCCTTCCTTCCTTCTTTTTCAACAGGGATTATTTTGTGGGCCTATAGTGTGCCAGGCATTCTGCTCAATCTCACTCAATTCCCGGTTCCCTCTGTCGGATAATCTTCTCCTACCTTCTCTCCATCAACAATCCTGTCTTGTTCTTCAAAACTCAGCCTGGATATTTCCCATGCCAGCGTGCCTACCAGGATTCCACCAAGCTGGTCAGGTCCTCTTCCTCTGTGCCAGCATGGAACTCACTACCACTCCCTCCATCATAGTGCTTTCCGCCCTCCAGTGCCATTGTCTACTGGACTGGCTCCGCCTACAGGGGCTGTGAGACCCACAAGGGCAAAGCCTGTGCTTCACTAATCTGCGTTATTTCCGGAGCCCACTGAGCAGGCTTCCAGGAAGAATCTTGTTTTCAATTCTTTGACATCCTTCCTTTATGTGTCAGTGTCCTCCTCTGGAAAGCCATCTTGGATATATGGACCCTATATCTCAAGACTGCCACTCCAAGCCTCCTCAGTCACTAGCACATGGCTTACACTACAATGTCCTTCCTTTGTTAAAAGAAAGTTGCCTTGCAATTAGAATCATAGGCGGCAGAGCCAAGGACATCACAGAAGTATAATCAACTTTGCTAAATGGAGACCGAAGCCACAGATTTTGATGGATCTAGTATTCCTCATGATTTCTTACCACCTCTGCAATCTTGAAAATGCCTTCAGGGCAAGGATCACCAGTTTTACCCATCTTTGATGTACTTCTCTAAACTCTAAATGAGGGCTATATCTGGAGAGCTTCCACAGAATATTAGGGATGTCCAGGCTCCACCCCTAAACCTACTAAAGAAAATTTGGGGGTGAAGTCCAAACATAAGCGTTGGTTTTTTAAGTTCACATATGCCTCCTATGTACATAGGGATATGAACCATGCTAAGAGGGAGAAGTAACTGTTACTCAAAACATCATTCAAGTACAGAGTGCAAGGAGATCATTCTCATGGTCTTTGACTCCTTCCTCCTGGATCTTTAGTTCTGATTCTTCCTTATCCTCTTTTATTTTTACTCCATTAGGTAAAGATGAAATACTTGCATGCCTCCAGGGCTCCCAAGACCAGGCACACAATGGTTTAAATGAATAACAAAATAGGATGGACAACATTTTTCAAGACATCAAATCCAATTTAAACACTTTTGTGCTCATCTGACCTAGCTACTGAGATACAGTCTCCTAGTGTATAAAGTGAAGTGACCAGACCCGATGCTACCATCATCCACTCATCACTTGCCACCTGCCATGGACTGTGTGAAGTGCTTTCCTTGGTCTATTTCATTTCAACCTTAAAGCCATTCTTAGCAGAAGGAACCACATGAATATGCCATTACACATCTAGGAAAGCAGGAGCTAATAGGTTAGAATGACCTTCCCAAGGTCACTCTGCCAAGACTCATAACTGTTGTGTTCAGTTCCAAAGACCAGAAATTAAACACAGCTCACTGGGCTACCTCCAGTGAATGTACTCACCACAAATCCCTTACGGGGACAGGCAAGGTACAAATGATAAAGAGAAGGATAAACAAATACACATATAATATATTGTAACTTACCCACATATTTTTAAAATAAATTGCTCTGTTTGTCCTAGAAAGTAATTATTGTAGTTTATAAATTCAGCCGTTCTTAAAAAAATCATTCTTCACAATTATTTTGTTGCATAATATTCCATCAAGTTGATACATCATAATTTACTTAGCCATTCCCCTATTGTTGGATATTCAAGCTCATTCTAATTTGTCAATGTTACAGATTAGGCTACACTGACTATCTTCAGGTTCACAGCATCATGAAAAATGGGTCGTGTCAAGGAAAAAATATGGTCATGATAAAATGTCAAGTAAAAAAACGAAGTGCAAAAGTGTGTGTTGATTACAGTTACAATGATGAGAAAGAATATATATGTAAATGAGAATGGAGAAAAATGAAATGAGCTCTTTGTTCTAGAAGGTTCTTGCTAGTTTCTATTTTTCTATTTTTCCTTAGTAGCATGATTACGAATTTATACTGGTGAAAAAAAGTAAAAGAAAGAAGCATGTCATCCACAGTGGGGTTAAAACATCTTAGTTTCTTGCATGTCCTCAGAGTGGAGAGGTGAGTCTGGAGGTCAGTGGCCCTGACTTATTCCGGGGACAGCAATCAGAGAAAGAGCTTCTGAAAGGCTGGAGCCATGTCTTATTAACTCCTGATTCCCAAGAAAGCCATACTGTTCCTGATCTACAGTGGGTGTTAAGTGACAAAAGGACAGAATTTCACATCTTGAAGAGGCCTCAGATATAATTTATTCAAACACTACATCCCAGCTGAATAGATGAAAAGCCATAAAGACGTCCCCAACATTTGACTGCAAGAGCTAGAGTTAGTGCCATGTTTTCTAACATCTACTCTAATTAGAAGAAGCAGATGGTTAGCAAATTTGCTCAATGGAAGCCATGAAAGAAAAGTCCTCCATCAGTCTCAACACAGATGGGTTTGACTCACTGACCCAGGGGGCTGTAGAGTGTCATGCATGTTGAGGTAGTCACAGACCTCCCCCAGATCCCTATGTGCTGCAGTCTCTAAGTTGTTCACATGACAAATGTCTCTGACTTGGGGCATTAGCTTCCTTCCCATGGAGCACCAAGTGATTTGATTGTACCTGGGGCATTGAGAGAAGAACATTTTCAAACCAGGATCCATGACTGGTGGAAACACACTGGGCCTCTTTCTGGTCTACACCTTCTGCTAGAATTGTCGCCTCCTGCCATGCCCTCATTTACCAGCGAGTGGGGGGTTTGAAATCCAAAATGGCCCCAAGATTCTCACCCCCGAACACACCGTACATTCCCCTCCTTTTGAATGTGGGTGAGACCATGAAAATGTTGGGATATCACTCTGTGATTAAGTGACCTTCTCTGACAGAAGTTTCTGAAGGGGATTTTCAGATGTAATTAAGGTCCCAAATCAGTTGACTACAAATGCATCATAAAGGGATGTATCCTGGTTAGGTCTGGCCAAATCAAGTAAGTCCTTAAAAGAAGCACTGAAGCAAGAGAGTCTAAATACAAGAGATGCCTTCCTGCCTTGAAAAAGCCAATGGCCATGCTGTGAACAGCCCCATGGGGTCATGAGAAGGGTCCTGATAGGGGCCTCTCAGAACTGGGGGAGTCCAGGCTCACAGCACAGCAAACCAGGCACACCAGTCATACTGCAACAGGGAATGAATTCTGCCAACAACCATGTGCACTTGGAAGAGGGCCCCGAGTCTCAGCTGAGATGGAAGCCCCAGCCAGCTCCCTGATTTGTGACCCTGAGCGGAGAATCCAGTTGTGACATGACTGGACTTCTAACCTACAGAACCGCTGTGAGGCCATCAATGAGTGTTCTTTGGATCTGCTATGCTTGTGGCGATTCATTGCACAGAAAGAGAGAGTTAGTACCCAGCCGCAGAGTGCTGGGCCTCTCTCTTCCCTTGGTGAGGGTTCTCCTGCACTCAGAGATGGCTAGCATCTCCATTTGGCAGTCCTACAGGCACCTCGGAGGCAGCGGCTCTCACACCAAGTGTATCTCCATCTCTCTTGAAGGTCTGCTGCTCTGCCCTTCCGCAGCACTGCGACTCTCTCTCTAGCTCCGACCCAGAATCTGATGCTCCTCCTCAGCAATCCTCAATGGCTCATCTTCTTGGAGCCAGACAGTCATTGGGCTCTGTGTTTCCACCTGTCCCTGACAGGCAGCCCTTCCCAGACGCCCTCTTTCTACCTCTACAGCCTCCTGACTGGTCAACCACCTCTAGTCTGTCCTCCTTCCGGTGCTCCCTCCACTGGGGAGAGACTGAGGGTCTTAAAACAGAAATAGGAAGGTGGCTCTCTCTTCTTCACAAAACTTCTTGGGCTCCCTGTTTCACATAAGTTCAAGTGCAAGCTCTCTCTGGCTCGCATGGAGATGCATTCATGGTCAGCTCCCATTCACGCATCCCTCAGGTAACAGCTTTAATATTGTTCTTTAAAGATGCCTGTCATCAATTTCCCCACTATTTTAGTTCCCTATATCTTTTCTTTTTCAAAGACACTTCTCACCGGTGGAAATAATATATTCATGTATGTGTTGATTTGTGAAGTACTTCTCTTCCTTCTCTTTTTACCTTTGCAAGACAGCAAGATTGATGAGAGCAGTCACATCATTGGTCTATTTGCTATGATATACCTGGTCCTTACCATAGACTCTCAGCAGAATTAGGTATTTGGTAAAATAGTAGTTGATTAAATGAATGGATAAAATGAATGAACTCGGCATTCAATGTCTTTCTTGATCTACTTCCAGCCTTTTATCCTCACTATTTTCATTCATACACCTTATACTCCAGTGACACACAATTCCACCGAGTAATCATAAACCCCAAACAGTGGGGTTATCACCTTCATTTCTGAGAGGAAGAAAGTGAGGCCTGGAAAGTAAACCAGTTGGTGGAATATCACCCAAAGTAAGAGTCAGGACTAAATAAGGTCATGGGTGCAAGCATCTTGGAAAGCGCTTGACGCATAGTGGGTGATCGTGACTGGTGGTTGCACCTCTTTATCTGGGAAAGAGTTTTGCAAGGTAAGAGGATCCTGAGGGCCCCGCAGGATTGCAAAAAAAGGGGATGACAGAGTGTTCGTGCTTGGGGCAAGAAGCAGAGAGTAGCAATCTCTCAGTGTAAGGAACGAGGCGGGGGGGAAAATCCTGCTGAGCCTAGTTGAAAAACAAGAAAGCAAGAGAGACTGATTATTCCTTCTCGCTAGTGTAAGCAACTAAAAACGACATGTTTGCTTTATCGCCTTTGGTCTCCCATTTGATTCCTGACAGCCGTCTCCCTCCCTTCGGTGCGGAGCTGGGCTGTCAGGTGCTGAGCTGGTTGGCATTGCAAAGGAGGAGGAGAACTGAGAACAGTGAGAACAATATTTCAGGGACCATCGTGGGCTTAGGGAGGGAGTTTTTGAAGTTTCTGCCTCCTTCACTGCATTCAAAAAAACCTTCGTTTGCCAATACTGCTTGATATTTCTGCAGGCTGGGGAGAGGTAGTCTGGGTGAAATCCTTAAGGGGAAAAGAAAACCCAATAACAACAAAAACAATGACAAAAAAAAAAAAAGACAAAAAACAAAAACCCAGAACAAAACAACCAATGTCTATTTCCTCTGAGGTTTGAGGGAAGGGAGAAAAGAGAGACATCAGACACAGAGATTTTTTAACCCCTAACAATTCTGAATACATAATTTTCTCTTCTCTAATGTCTCATTAAATGGGGGCAAATGCAGGTTTAGATCAAAGCTAGGTTTTGCATTTGACTCTTCCTTCAGTAAGAGAAATCCAAACTCCCTATCTCATCTGTCCATGAGGGAAACTAGAATCTCTCCAGATGTCCTGCATGAGCTACCAGAACCTTCCAGAAAAAGGTATTCACCTACTGTAAATCATAAACAGCTAACTATGAAGCCAAGAGCTGTGATAAGAGGGAAGATTCACCTGGAGGCCAATACTAGAGCATGGTGACAATAGATTTTGGATCCAACCGAAATGGGGTTCAAGCTTCAGACCTGCAAGGCCATTTTGATTCTGTGACCTTGGAGAAGTTACTCTGTCTGCTCTTAGTTTCATTCATTTACATGTAACACAAGGATAATAACTGGTCACGTAGGAAGCTTAGTGACTAGCCAATGCACCTGGCACTGAAGTAGCATTCAGTGAATGCTACTCCTCTGATAACTGTTACCCAAGTTCCTGGCTTGGGAAAAGAGGGATGTACTCAATGGGGGAGGGCAATGGGGGCCCCATGCCAGAAGAGAAATAGGGATATGCTGGGGGCTAACGTGTCAAGGAAAGAGTGCTTTTCTCAACTCTGGCTGAAAATTAGAATCTGGAAAGAATTTTATACCAATACTCACACCCCTTGACCAGGCAATCCCATGTAATGGGCCTGAGATAAATATTTGCAACTGGTGTTTTACAAAGCTTTCCAAGTGATTCAGAGGTTCAGTGTGGCCACAGAACTACCTAACTTGGACAGCCCTTCTTACCATACAGCTGGGGACAGCTGTCCTGCTGTTGGTTCTGACCTGCCTCAGGTTCCAGGACTCATCGAGTAGGTAGCATCAGAGTGTCCAAGCTTCTACTCATGCACTAAACACACAGCCTCCCCAGCTGACTCTGTCATCTACTTCTGGAAAGAGATCCAGTGGGCAGAGCCTTGGACTTTGTGGTTTCCTCTGTCCTACTCTTAGTGCACTGCCCCCTAGGGGAGATTCTGGATTATTCAGGCTATTTCTAGAAAATGGTCATGCATGCCAGCCTGCAGCTAAATTCTTCCTTCTTACTGACAGGTTCTTCTTAGTGGTCTGCTGGTAAATGCTTAACAATGGGCTCTCTGAGGAGGAAGAGGAAACTTCCATTGCCGTGTTTGCCAGTTTTCATGGTGTGAATACTTTCACCGTGGCTAATGTGATATTACTTGGAGCAGAATTGGGAGTGAAAACCATAGTAGGCTCTTACAAACCAGTATGGGTTGGTTCCAAGGTAGCAGTGGAAGTTCTATCATATGTTTTCCTACTTGGACCAAATACCAGGACCCCCACTGCTGGTGGTGCCCTGGGAACGTTGGCCCCCATGGTCACCGCCTTTGTCCTCCATACTGAACTACTTCCCAGCCCCTGAGCTGGTGCAGACCACTCTTAGTCATGATCCTAGCTCTTTCCAGGGCAGATGGCCATGCAGGGCTTAGAAAACTGTCCCGGATCTGATCACCAGGTTTTCTGCACCAGCACAGACACAGGCGCCCACCTCCTGTCTCTGGCACACACCTTGTTCCAGGCACTGTGGTACACACTTCTCATGCATTCCTCAATCACATAATGGTCTGCTCAAATTTTGAACCCAAACCACTTAAGTTCAAATCCCAGCTCACCTTACTTCATGGTAGTCTAGGTCTCAGCTTCCTTACCTGAAAAATGAAGATGGAAATAATCCCTTCTGATAGTACTGTTCTGAAGCATGTGGGAGGGCGCATGTAAAGAGCACAGATGGGTGTAGAGAGAGTTCAAAAAAATCACATACTGTGCCTCCCGTTCTTTTCCTCTTCCTCCTCCTCTCCTGGTGGTCTACTTTTCTGTCACGGACACTCAGGATGGCATTACCAACAAGGACTCAGAGAACATCTTGGTTGATGGCAAGGAACCCGAGGCTCAAAGTCTTGGTCAATTCTCATAAACAAACACCTGGGACTGGAACCTTCCAGTCGTCATGGCACTTCGTTGTGGTTGGTGCTTCCTCCCTCTGTTCTTGTCTCCCTCTTTCCCTCCCAGCTCATGCAGAACCCCTGCTCCCTGGCTTTTCCAACTGTCCTAACTGGCCCCTGTTTTCCCCGCCCCCATGTCCAGGCCCTGGGATCACCAGACAGGCCTACCTCTGCTGGATGCTCTCACCTCTGGACCCCCAGCTAACTTCTTGTCATGCTGTCTTCTGTAGGAGTCCCTGCTGGGCAGGGAGGAGCAGACCAGCTGTGTCAATGAGGATGAGAGAAATAAGGACTTTGGGGCCCTGCTTCTCTGTCCCCTCCATACCAGGACCACTGTTCCCTCCCTCCACAGCCTGGGCATTGGATCAGTCTTTCAAGGTCACTCTAGCTACAAAGGCTTGGAGAATGATTAAATACCAATCCATCAGTCTTTGGTATTTACCCTTTTCTGAGTAGAAGGTCCTAGAGGGTGCCCTGCAGGCTGGCTTAAAACATCTTGTGGATGTGCCTGTGAAAAGAGGCTGACCTTAGGCAAGGCATGAGGACGGCAAAGAGAAAACCCACATCGCAATGTCCCCAAGAGGTCAGCCCAATCAAATTCATGTTCTTACTGTTTAGTCTTTTTTTTCTCCTAGAAGTAAAACCAATGTGCAGGTCAACACATTGGAAAAAAGGGCCAAGGAACCATGCTTGTCTGAGGCACTCATTTTTCTGTGCTTAGTCGCTTACCATTTAATGAACAGTGAGCACAAGGCTAAGTATGACCTGTGTACCCTGATTGCCTTTAATCCTCACACCAAGCTTAAGGAAAAGTGGGATTACTGGTAGACTGATCCTCCTTAACTCAGGACAGACTGAGGCTCAGAGAATGAAAGCACCTTTCCCTAAGCCACACAGCTAGGAAACAGCAGACCAAGGGCTTGGGCTTTTGCTTGGTGTTTCTGAAGCCAAGAATTAACCTGGAAGGACAAATGTTGACTTAATACTTTTGTCTGGAAATAACTTCGAACTGATAGAAAAGCTGCAAGTGTTAGAAGAACTCAAAGAACATCCATATGCCCTTTGCCCAGTTTCCCCTGCTCTTAAAATTTTGCCTCATTTGCTTTGCCATTTGAAAAGGCAAACATTGTCAACTTGGGGAAAATGCTTCCCTTCCCTGAACTTTTGTTTCTATGTACAGAAAATGGAAGGGGTCCTTTCTTTAGGAGTGAAAAAAACCACTGTGGTTTGATGGGAAATGGTGGATAAAGGATGGGGTACCATAATCTTCAAGGCATGGCTCCTGCCGATTTCTCCGGCCTGTGTGCCCTTGTCCCCCAAACCACAGACTCAGGCTCTTCCCAGGGCCTGCCGTTGCTCCTGTTCCTGTCCCCCTTCCCCAGGGCACCACATAGCCCCTCCCCTCATACTGGGCAGGTACTGATCGGCCAAACTTTCATGTCACCCCAGTGCCCTTTCCTGGAGTCTCTGCTCTACCCTGGGATCCTCCCCTTCTATTTCAGAACAGTGCCCTATCTTCAATCCCCAAAGGCCTCATTTCCTGCACATATGGTTTGAATTTTCCGTCACCTGTCCTTCTCCTTTTAGAGGATTAAACCGTGTTTCATGTGTGTGTGTGTGTGTGTGTGTATGTGTGTATTGGCAGGGAGAATCAAAAAGAAAAAACTCACACATCTATACAGATAAGCACAAAATTGAGTTTACAATTCAAGAGTTCTTATCACCAACAGAACATCTCAGTTTATGAACTGCAGAATTAAAACCAACTAAAACAAAGAGGCAAGAGCGGGGTGGGGGGATGGGGCAGCCATGCTCTGGTTCTCTCTGCTGGGGAACTAACTGGCAAAGCTTAGAAGAAAGTACATGAGATTGGGAAGAAGAAAATGTGGCTTTCTGAAACTGGCCGGGTAATCAGCTAATGAGGAGACTAGAGTTCATAGAAGGAGAGAGAGTAGCCCAAGGCCACAGAGCCAAGCGCACAGACCCGGGCTGCACGGCCCCTGCTGGGCGCTTGCGCTGTTGGAACCATCTAGCAGCTGCAGCTACTCTGTGTACTGCTCAGCCCTGTGCCTGGGGCCGGACGGGCCATCTGCACTTCTCATCTGGCCCTCCAATTACATGCTAGCTTAGCCTGATCAGCACTGCTTCCCTGTGTGAACTGTAGCACCCCTAGGAGATTATACCCACCTTGGGGCCGGCGGCCCAGGCCCCATTTCCCACAACGCCCAGCATCACGCTTCATAAGGTTGCTTATTTCGTAAATATACGTTAGACCAGAATGAGCTTCAGAGTTGATGACATGAGGCATATACCTTTGTTTGACAGACAGGAAAACTGAGGCCTCGAGAGGACATGTGCTTGGCAAGGGTCACGAAATGAGGTAGCAGTAGGGGTGCAGACTTCAATACACATCTCCTAACTCTGGGTCCACTGTCCTTTGTGGGGTGGAGTGTCATCTCTGGTGAATAAAGGTGAAATTTTGCCCAGTGGGAACCTATCATATCCAGCTACTTCACTGGGTAATCCTGTGGGATACAGTCAGAAATGTCAAGCCCCAAACAAGTGATGGATTGGATGGTTATTTATTTGAGCATACACAGACCTCAAGGCTTGATAAATAGGCTCCTTTAGGCAGCAAGATCATGCATGAAGGAAATGAGATTCATTTCACAAAGCATTCTGAGATTTTCACTCATATGTCCTGGACCAGTCCTACAGTGAGAGCCACCTACAGGACGTGGGGGAGTTAGGGCAGGGGTGAGCAAACTGTGAGCCACAGGTGAAATCCGGACCAGCATCTGTTTTTGGAAATAAAATTTCCTTAGGACACAAGTATGTTCATTCATTTATGTGTTATCTTTGGAAGCTTTCAAGGTACCACAGCAGAGTTGAGTAGTTCCCAAAGTAACTGCAATGACTGACAAAATGAAAAGGTTTATGAATCGACCATTTACATAAAAAAGGTTGCTGAGGAGCGCCTGGGTGGCTCAGTCGGTTGAGCTTCAGACTTTAGCTCAGGTCATGATCTCACAGTCAGTGGGTTCGAGCCCTGTGTCGGGCTCTGTGCTGACAGCTATCTCAGAGCCTGGAGCCTGCTTCCGATTCTGTGTGTCCCTCTCTCTCTGCCCCTCCCCTGCTCGTGATCTGTCTCTCTCTGTCTCTCAAAAATAAATAAATGTTAAAAAAAAAAAAATAAAAAACGGTTGCTGGGTCTTGATTCAGGAATTCTCACCAGACACACACTTCTTGGTCTCTCATTCTCTATTTCTCAGGTCCTTTGTCTCTCTTTTTGTCTGCCCACTCACCATAGTGATTACTATGTCCTCTGCTGACGGGGTTGCACCTGGCTCTCCAAGACGCCTTTGAATGATGGTCCTCAGGTTCTTACAAAAAACCAGAAAGCCATGGTGGAATCTCAGACTCTATCCTAAATCTCCTTTCCAGTAGATCCAACTGGCAAAAATGAGATTTCAGCTGACCTAATTTTAGGTTCAGGATGTTTTCAAGGAAAAGGGAATTTTGGGAGAAAGAAAAAAATTTCAGAGTCCCGGAACTCCAGGGTCAACAGCTCTATTTTACCCAGAAGGTGGTGCCTAGAGGTTAAAAGCCCATCCATGGCCACACCAAGAGGAAGAGATAAAGGCAGGAGTCACAGCCAGGTCTAGCTGAATCTAGCACCTTCTATATGGACATGCTGGAGAGAGACCTAGGGAGGAGAACCCCATTAGACATCCCCTCTCTCCTTCCATCCTATGCCTCTTTCTGCCATGAGTTCCAAGTGGATTCTTCTCTGCTGGGGAACCTCCTCAACTTGTCTCAACTCTTCAGACTGCACACACTCCAAACATGCTCAAAGAATCAGGCAGAGTGGGTTTTCAACCTCAGGACTCAGACCCTTCTCCTGCTACCTGGCATGCCCTTCCCTGGGGACCTTGAAGTAGAAGAATCGGGCAGGGCCAAGGCCGCAATCCTGCTCATCATGGGCAGACCCTTTCTTTGCATGTGGAAATGGGGTGAGCAAAGGCAAGAGAAACTGACAGAAAAGCAGCATCCACTCTGGGCACTTATAATACGAGACAGCGGGCCAGGACTTTCTTTCATTCATTCATTTGTTAATCACTCATTCAAAAATATTAACCCAGTGCCCACTATGGACCCATCTCTGTGTTTGGTGCTGGGGATGGAAAGGTAAATACAGATGGCAACGTGACTATCCTTGGGTTGTTTCCAGCTCTGTGGAGGATGCAGACATCACCCACAGAACACACTGATAACCAGAAGGTCATAGTGGTGACAAAGTCTGCAGGGTGAGCATGCAGGAGCTACCCTAGAATCAAGTGGAGATGTCACAGCGAGTCAAAGGGAGGGGGGCGTTGCAGGAATGCTTTGGTGGGACAGATATGGGCGTAGCCTGGGTGGCAGGGGGACACAGAGCCTGGGGGCAATGGGCGGCCAAGCACTCAATGCATTCATCCTCAATGCAGAAGGAAGGATTGAACGCTTCTAAGCAGAGAAGCAACATGATCCCTACTTACGTTTTCAAAATGATCACTGTGGCTGCAGGGCTGAGAAGGGGATGGAAGACACGAAGTGAGATGTTTGAAAAGGGGTTTTAGCTGCTTTCAAGCAAAGGATGGTGGTGACAGAGACTGGGATGAAGCTGATTAAGAGGGTAGAGCTTGCTGCCAGGGGTGGTACTCATACAGGAGATGCTCAGACTCCTCTTTAATCCTCACAGTTACCCCAAGAGGGCGCTGTCAGAACCTCGTTTTAAAGCCAAAAATTCACGTGAAGGTTCAGTCAGTTTAGCCTGAGACTCCTGATTTCAGCTCCAGTCATGATCCCAGGGGTCGTGGGATCAAGTCTCACTCAGCATGGATCCTCCTTAAGAGTTAGTTTCTCTCTCTCTCTCTCTCTCTCT